>NC_043971.1:35830519-36125519 GCF_902148855.1 Sphaeramia orbicularis | reverse complement strand
TAAGGAGATAATGTGCAAAAAAAAAAACCTTTTTGTTTAAGAAACCTGTTAATTACAGTCTAATAACAATAAGTAATTGATTTTCAATCAAACATGTTATTGCAGATCAGGTTTATCAAGAACAAAGTTACAGTAATTATATGAATGTCAGTGCATGAGATGGTACATAAGCATCCACTGTGTCGGCTGATACACAAATAAAGCAACAAAACCCATGAATACACAAGAGAACAGCTGGAGAATAACTGTCCACTGTAGCCACCACTATGCATCAAAGGGTTAACTGAACATAAAAACTAGTGTGTTCATCCTCTGTTATTTATTAAACTCCATGGGTTTTACTGGTGAACCAATGTTGTAGAAGATGATGGTGTTTCCACAGTGATTACGGAGCCTCTGAACGTCCAAATAGGTCATGTCTGATGACCATGAAAAGATGACAACTGCATTTTTCACCTATTATTTACATGTATTGATTGGATTAATAGATCAACAGGTATTGAACATTTCAGGTCAGTAGATGCTTTTGGGCACTAGTGAAGGTTTGGGTTTTTATGGGTTACATGTCCACCCATGGAGAGTTTACAGATTATTAGTGAAATTTCAGCAGATCATTAGCAGGGATGCACCAATCCTGAAAGTCTGAGCTCATATTTAGACGTTCAGTATGTATGTAAGTTTGTGTTAAAGTCTGTGCTGTGCTGGGAGCCAGACGTTTGTTGACATTCGCTGACTCGATTTCTAAGAACTAACAGAAGCTAGTGTCACACACTGAGGAGCTGAAGAAGAGTGATCAGAATTATTTTTGTGGAAACATCATGTCCCTCAGCTATCTTAGAGACATCTGTTAGCTTAGAAAGTGTTAGCTACTGTCAACAACTGACTGGCTCAATGACTTCAACGCAAACTTAATGTGAGCACAATGGCCTATTTGACTAAAACTGCACCGAAACAGAGCTGAATGCAGAACTGTGATTCTGGCTAACCTACCAAACCAGACTTTCGGAGTTTCTGGTACACACATGTTTCCAAAACAAACAACCCAACCATAATTGCAATTAATAGGCTACACTAATAAAACCATAAAATGATGTTATTATGCAGCTCTTCATGAAATTTACAATTTTGCAGAGTCAGTTAGCTAGCGTTTAACATTACCTCACCTCTGACCACTTGGGCTCCTACAACTTTTGTCCAAATATGGTCATTTCCTTCCAAAAAAACTAGCATGGCAAAGGCCAAATCAGAAACTACTGGCTTCAAAACTCAATGGATGACATCACTTTTCTTCAACGAATAATTACACTGTTACCCATAAAGTTGGAATAATTTTATTTTCAGACATATTCCTCTGTTTATTTCTATTTATAAACTCCAGTAATCACTTTTGACCAGGTACAATGATTACATACTGAGTCCCAGTTACATTTGATCTATTTATCCATCAAGATCATACTGTTAGCTAAGGCTGTTAGAAAATATCGATTCTGCAATATATCGCGATATTTCATTTCACAATACTGTATCAATATTAAAAAAGTACTGCATCAATATTCTTAGGTATTAATTCAAATGCAGATATTGTGGAGGTTCATTTTTGTTTTTTGGTTTTCTTTATTGTTTCTATTTTATTTATTATTATCATTTAACACTGTTTTATTAAATAATGGTTATTTTAATCATCCTAAAAGCACTTTTTACTGTCTGAGAGGCAGATGCTAGTTCCTTTGTTGGGACAAAAATAATGTTATTAGTTCTGAAGTAATAGAATATGAACACTTGAACAGGATCTTAAACTGTAATGTCTGTAAAACATCATTTCAGTTTGAACACAGGAACATTTTGTGATATTGCATTAGATCCTGTTGGGATCAAATAAAAATGTATTTAGTATTTGTGCATCTTTCTGGTGTAATTCAATTCTTCCAGGAAATAATCATTTTTAAAAGAAGAAACAAACAAAAAATTACCTTTTAATAGTATCGTGATATATCGTGATATATTGTATCATGACCCTAGTATTGTGATTTGTATCGTATCGCCAGATTCTTGCCAATACAGAGCCCTACCGTTAGCTTTGGAATTGAGTCAGCTAGCACAAACCGAGCTAACAAAAACTTCACGTTAAGCACACAAGCGCTCACAAATTTTACATATTGAACCTTTAACTTACATATTAAACTCTGAACATAAGTCATAGAGATGTTACAAATGTTCTTTTTTTCTAATTCCTAATTTTCTGTAGGTGAACTGTCCAAATAAAGCATGACTGCAAATTGAATCTAAATTGAGGAACTGCCCATATTTCCTTCCGATCTCGGAGAAAGACTTGAGGTGCCCTGGCCTCAAGCCTGACATATATCCTCCATATGGTACAGTTTACTGAGGGGGAGGAACGTGCTCTCCCTCAAACTACCTTCCATTAAACGCATTCCTTGCAAACAGCCCCGATAACGGCACGCTAGTGGGTCCAGGGTTTTCCAGTGACGTCACTCATCACTCAGGTGTGTTTACAACTTATTACAGACGAGAGAGGCTTCGCTAGAGAAAAGACATCCCTCTTTTTTGTAGCACATGTTTTGAGCGCCAACAAAAAGTCACAGCAACTCATCCCTCTTCCACTGTTTATTCAGGTCCGTCGTGTCACAGGCGACGACCTTTTCAAACATGCGCTTATACTTACATAAACACGTCGAGATGGAGAGAGTGAAGCTGAGAAGATTGAGGTAAAATAGAGACGTCAACAGGGTCATTTCATTTCACACCGAACCACCAATTACATTCCACCTCCACTGCTATATTAGTTTGTTGTTTCAGTGCAGCCGCCGCAAACCCAGCTGGGCAGGAGAGATGGCTATTTGTTGTCTAACAGCTTTGGCAAAGGATTACCCACAGCTTACATTATATTTCTATTTTCTCTCAATACGTACAGCTTTTCCTCATTTCTCTTGATCACTGTCAATAATGTGATGAATCCCGGGATTTTTTCAGCTTTACCAATGTGGCATCAGATTAACAGCAGTACAGAAACAGATAGAAGAGCTCTGACAATCCACATGACCTGGATAGAAAAAAATCTAAATGATACATAAATAGAGCGGGAAATATTATTGTTCAAAAATAGGTAAATAATGCCTGATCACAATGGTGCAGTTAATTATATAAGTTTATTTGCCTCTAATCCGCACATGGTCATGACCTCTCCAGCTGTTTTTTCTCTAAAACATCCCATGCCTCTGTGTGTGATAAAAATATACTTGCAAGGAGGGAAAAGTAACCTGTTGATTGGTCTGTAATGGCAACATCTCAGCCATTTTATTGCGGCTGTGTGATGCTACAGTGTCAGACATCTCAGGACAGGCGTGAAAAGAAACACCTCTGCTCCACTTGAGCGTTAGTGAAGTAGTGAAAAATATTATGGCTTAGTCTGAGTGAAAATGGAGTTGCACAGTATTGGTTTTCTTTTAGAAAACTGTCTGATCTGGTAGATTTAGTAGAGCTATGCTGTCTCATTGTTTCCATACAGTTTAGCCCCTTATTTCTAAGATGTAGAAAACACTGAAAAAATGGCAAAAATCTGCCTTTTTTCTCCAATATTTTTCTCATAAATGGTGATAGCATCATTTAATTCCACCCCATTCAAGCAAATGACATATCTCATATCATTTGTATGCATTAAAGCCACATATGAAAGTAAAAACACTTGTCACTACAAGAATAAAGCTGATAATTTTATGAGAATAAAGTTGAATAACAAAAGTCATAATTTAATAAGAATGAAGTCATCATATTTTGAGACTAAAGCCATAATATTACGAGATTAACATTGTAATTTAAAAAGAGATGGGAAAAATATTTAATTTACAAGAATAAACTTGGACCCACTCATTTCATAATGGAGAACTTGGAACATTTTGTGAGATTGTACTTTAATGTGGGGTTTACGCACAGAAAAATATTGAGCCAATAAGCCCACCATCAACACATTATCATTAGTCTAAGGACTTTGAAGTGAATTTGCACATGTTTGGGTTTGTTTTCATCGTAAGAATCGAATGGATTTGGAGCAAATTGCCTCTTTTGCGGAGGAGAAACTGACTGGAAGTGGTCGGCTGCAGGGCGATCGGTGGTTAAATGAGAGTGCTATACAGAGAGGGTTTGTTTGTATTCAGTTTCTAAATTATTATTTTCAAAATATTATGACTTTAATCTCATAAAAGTACAACATTATTTTCATTAAATTATGAGCGTTTTAAAACTACAGCTTCATTCTCATGATATTTTTATTCTCAAAATATTACGACAATATTCTCGTAGTGACAAGGGCATTTATTTTTCCTATGTTACCCTAATACGTTGTTGTGCAGTAGGTTACATGTCAAATGTTTTTTTGTTTTTTTTTTAGAAAGATAAAATAGAATTTATATGAACACTCTTCAAAGTCGTATTTTTCGTATGCATTTTATTGACAAAAGCTGCAGCTCCGTGACAAATCCCCACCAGTTGTAAGGTTACGGGTGGTCATGTGACTTAGGTCATTAAGAGCGTTAGTCACCCAGCACACCTGGAAGATGACGGGAAAGCAGCATTCCAGCCGGTGACCTCTGACCTTTTGTGCAACTCACAGACACATCTCTTCTCTTCCCGTAACACTGAATTCATTGTCCACTCTCACCGTCATCATCATCCTCATATGAAAATATCAAGATCACTTTCATCTGACTTTAAAATCGCAGTCGTTTTCATTTATAGTAATCGAAGAGTGACCAAAAACAATCATTAGTTTAAGTGGAATTAATAAATAATCAGTCAAAGGGACCTAATAATAGTAAGATCACCTTTCTAATGAGTTGTAATAATGGTTTTATTATAGGCTGTATCAGTGGAAGTTTCTGCCAGAATATGTGTGAACATTTCTATTGTACAGTGGAAGGATTTTCATTCTCCTTCCTTCCTCTATCTGTGCATTATCACTTTGAAAGAACCCCTCACTATGTGAAAGACTAACAACCCCAGAACTGCAACAACAATGAACGTGGCAAATTTTGACAGAAATCCACATCTTCTTTGTGGCGTTTCCATTAGGTTTTGATTTAGTGATTTTTAAACTAAGGCTCTTCCTCATGTGCACACATTAAATCAAAACAACTGTATTATTTTGCAAATGCACTGTCGCATGATCCTATGCTCTGCACTGGCCCAAGAACTAGCCCAACACCCCAGATGACTTACAGAACAGTAGTGGAGGTGTGGAGCTGGTTCTGGCTACGCATGATTAGCTTCATTAAAGGTTCAGTGTTTAGTGACCTTAAAGCCTGCTACATACTCCGAGAGAACAGAGACATGTCTCGATCAAATTCGGCACCTGAGTTTCTTATGAAGTATGAAATATCCTGACCAGAACAACCTTTGTTTTTGCTCTTGCCACTTCAAGATAACAAACTAATTTCTCTGTTCTTGTGGAGTATGTAGTGGGCTTAAGTCTCTCCTTCAGTGGTCATAAAAACACACATGGTTCCTCATCAGAATCAATATGTTTATTTGCTCGGTTCTATCATTGAAAGTCATTGGAAACCATTTTAATAATGGATGCCACTCACTATGAAGAAGAAGAAGAAGAAGAAGAAGAAGAAGAAGAAGAAGAAGAAGAAGAAGAAGAAGAAGAAGAAGAAGAAGAAGAAGAAGAAGAAGCGTAGTGGAGTCAGTGGAGGCAGCACATTCTGATGGAACAAAAACACAGCAGTTATTATTTTCTGGTGATTATGTGCTATAAAATGATAATTGTGAATATTACACTCGACTTCTCCAGTTAGATCCCCTTAAATCCCTGTGAGTCTCACACTGGACCTTTCGTGCTTAAAAAATAACCAATGAGTCATAGTCCAGTTGCAAGTAATTAATAAAAGGATAGGAAGAAACTCTCTTGCTGTTGTTTATCTTCCTTGTGCGGGGAAAAAGCCAGGCGTCTTCTAAATCTTCTTTTATCTCTTCTTTGTTTTTAGTGTCTGCTTCCATTTGGGAAAGGTTTTCCGAGTATCTGGACCCAAATCTGTGGACTTGAGTAGACTTAAAATAACAAAACAATAGCTACAAATACGAACATTTATAGCCTAATAACAAAATAACACCAGCCAAATAACATAACATCCGCCAGAGAAAAGGGATTTCCACAGCCTTAGTTTCAAATGTAGAAACATTTGAGATGGAATCTGATGACAGCTGTTGTATTGTTTTCTTATGCCAGATCACAGATCAGTCAGATGGGAATAATCCTCACATAAACAGTGCTGATAAAGAAGATTAATTAATTTTGTGTCTGATTCACTTGAAATAAATAACACACAAGAAGGCACATTAAAATTTATGTGAGACGATTGCTGACGTAATCATGACTAATGCATATTACAGAAAAATAACCAGTTGATGCTAAACTTATTCACTACTATAACTTTGTTTTTTTAGATCACTGGTGACTGATCTGAAAGTAAGGCAGCAAAACTGCCAAACATTTACTTCAAGCAAATTAGTTACAGCTTCTAGATGTTGAGTAATTGCCGCTTCTCTCTGTTAAATGTCACAGTGCGAGAATATTCAGGTTTTTTTTTTTTTTTACATTTAATTGGGCAAAAAAGGCACTAATTAGTAGAGAATAACCACAGGTTTTGTGTAACTATCGTTTAATCCTGTCTTTAGAAGTGTTGCAGTCAAGCAAGGAGAAGTTACACGCATTTATTCAGTCACTTAAAAACAAAGAGCATCTGCGACGAACACAGACGTGTTACAGAAAACGTGAAATATATCGTATCCTCACCTATCTGATTTTGACAGCTCTGAATCAGGAAGCCAGGAAGGAAGTATCATTATTGTGTTTGCTAAGTCAATTTCCTGAGCTCTGGTTGTATCCATCTCTAGTGCGAGAGCTGAGTGATCAATCTGCAGCTCTGGATACGGTATCAAGTTACAATGTGAACCGACGTCGACGTGATGAGAAGTAAAGCTGTCGAGTGATATTGTTGCTAAAGTGCAGGATTTGCAGTAGAGGCTCAGAAATAGATCACCCCTAGGCTAAAGTATCTCTCATGTCCCCAGTCCCCATGATGCACCTCTCTCTCGCTTTGTCCCAGTGCTCAGCTCACCCCTCCTGGGATGGCAGGCCCAGGCAGGCAGCCAGCTGGTGAGGTTTCACTGGGACCGGCGGCAGAGACACCAAGAGCAAAGTGAGACGTAATATCAAAGACATCAGGGGGCTCAATGGGGACATCCTCTAGAGACGCAGCAACATCCTTCTCCACTATGGCGCATACACTCTTCCACTCTACAGTTCCCATACAGGCTGCTAGTGTGATCGCATTTGTGTGTCTGCTGGGATTTTAGCTTTGTGAATGGTTACATAAATCTTTGTGTGTGAGTGTGTGCGTGGGTGATAATGATGTGCAAGCATATGTCTGGGTATACCCAAGATACCCCTCTCCACTTCTTCTGTGCGTGTGTGTGTGTGTGTGTGTGTATTACAGGAAAACAGTGACTAATGTCTGCCCTCTTCTCTTCCGTAAGCTGATCTGTCCCTGAGGCAAATGAGAGGGCACCGACGTTTCTCTGCCCATGTTTTAGAAACGCTGAAAAGACAAGACACAAATCCTTCATTAGAGCGGCAGCGAAGCTCCCACTCATCCCAAACTCAATGATGTCTATGAATGGCGGCTTATGCGCAGCCAGAGCGTCGGGTTCTGGCCGCCATAAGGTTAACTCAAGTCCATTACCTAACCCGCAACATCCAAGGGAGATGACCCATATAGTGCTCAGACAACACAAGCTAAAACTGGTGGTGCTGCATTACTCAGACTGTGTAAACACGGAAACAGTCCAACAAAGATGAGCCTATAGATTTAGGTCTGTTTTAAATGTGTATTCACTGCACTTTCACCTCTATATGCTACCGATTTGTACCATTTGGGAAATTTAAAAAGGATGCTCATTATATTCTCTGCGAACATAAGGAGGAAATGAAAATGTTCCCTCGACAAGATAATTTATTACTTATCTTGCAACACAGCTTGAGCAACTTCAGATTCTGTAATGTTTATTCACTCAATGACTTCATTTATTTAAAAATGCATTTTCATCCTTCCTGTTGATTCTGAATAAAATAACACAAAACACATTGTGTTGTGGGATATCATCCAGTGTTGTGTGTCTTTTTTTTTTTTTTTTGTTGAAATAGATGAGTACCTCCCCCTTGAAAACAATGTAAACGGTGCTTTTTCAATGCGACCATATTCTTTGTGGCTATGGATAGGGTAACAAAAGGTGACACTTAATTTACCTCTGTCATAATGGGCACAGTGTCTGCTGCATACATAATTAATTGATCAGTGTTTTCCACATTGATACCAGCAGCACGACCCTGATCCGTACCTTTCCTCTGAGGGCTGGTTGCATTCACTTTTCTGGCAAAGGGAGACTCTGCAAGGAGCATCATGAAGACAGAGATAAGGCATACCTGATGACTTTGAGGGCAATTACAAGCCAAGAACGATGTGAATGTTTTACTATCGCACGGAAGATGAGGGTTTTACAACCAGTTATCATGGCAATCCTCTCATCTAAGCCCCATTTGGAGAGCTGAGACAATCCTGCACATTTTGAAGTGGTAATGTGCAATAAAGAGCTGCAAATAGACCTGTATGGTCACGCTTTACTGCACTTATAAGCTCCGTTCAAGCCTTGGAATTATAAGAAGAAGGCAAGCAGTAGACAAGGGTGAGATGTGTTAAACTACACCAGCAAAGAGAAGATCTGTTCAGTCTATTTTTAACTCAGAATCTTAATGAAACATCCCCCTACCGCCCTACTCCCTTCTTCTTTTTTCTCAATGAATTCACTGAGTTGAAACAGATTTAGGCAGCAGAATGAAAAATGGTGCATTGAAATGACTGGCTAGGTGTGGGGATTAATATTACAGCATGAGAGGGTCTGTGTGAGACTCAGAACAGTCATGATCTATTATTACTGAACACTAAAGCTCACACAGCGTACTTAGGATGAATAATGACGCGCTCTGTTGCTATAGTTAAATTACTGATTACTGATTACTCCAATCAGTCACAGCATAAACTCTATAAAAAAAAAAAAGGTAATTAACATTATGAGATGACACACATACACAATAAGAGTCTCCATTTGTCTTCTACAACTATCATTATATTTGCTGGATTTGACTTTCAGATTTGTTTTAAGGCATAGCGGTCCAGATTTATGCAGCCGTTCAAAGTTAATCCTTGAGGTTGAACACAGCTATTGGGAGTAATGGTTTTGAGATGGCTCCAAAATGGACTTTATGATGAGATTTTTTTCGATTACACTCAGGTCAAGAATGATCTTTGCACCTCAATTTCAAGTTGGTGGAGAAAAAAAAAACTTAAAAATGCATAAAAAAAAAAAAGAAACTGAAAACTGAAAATTGAATTGAAATGAAAAGAATGTACTCTGTGATTGCTTTTCAACTGATGAAGATAAATAAATAAAATGGGCCTGATATTGAGATGGTTTTTCACTAGTTTGGATTTAACTTTTATCGACTGAGTTGCTCTGTTTTGCCATGACCTTTGTGTATTTTCACAATCTGTCTTCAAGTAGTAGTTATCCCTTTAGTTATGAGAGGAGAAAACATCTATTTTACTGTTGTACAATTACAAAGTGCCTCTATGATACTCTTTTATACTGAGTCTCTAACGTCTTATTGCAGTGGTTTCCAAATTTCTTTCAGTTCAAGACTCAAAAGCTTGATTCAGTGTCTGTTTGGGACCTGAACTTACTAAAATCTGTCATGAACTGCCACAGAGCTACGTTTTTTAAAGACTCCTACTGTCAAAACACTCACTCTGAAGTGTATTTTAAGTCATTTTTGATGTTACTTGCACCGTTTTGGCACCTGTTGCAGCTTTTATATTGCTTTTATCTTGTATCTTTGAGCCATTTTTTTTTTTTTTTTTAATCTTTCTGCATCTTTAATATTATCAAATATTTTCTATGTGGTTGCACATTTTACATTATTTTTTACCCTGTTGTATATTTTACATCTTTTTTTTTTTTTTTTTTTTTTTTTTTAATCTTGTTACATTTTTACACATTTTTTAAAATATTGTTTTGCATCTTCTGCACTATTTTCATTTTGTTGCATCTTTCACCCAAAGACCCAAACATCCACCACTGAACAAAAACCATCTACTGATGTAAAATGTTTAATACCTGATGATCCACTAATTAGTTCATGTAAATAACTGGTATAAAATGCAGTTTGTCATCTTTTCATGGATGTTCAGAGGCTCTGTAGTGAACGTGGAAACACCGTCATCTTCTACAACAGTGATTCACCAGTAAAACCCATGGAGTTGGATCAATGACAGTGGATGGACACACTTGGTTTATATTCAGTTAATGATATATTTTGTTGAAAAAGTGACTTTTTCTTAAATTTTCTCTGTTTTTGATATAATAACCCTCAACTTTAATCTGAGCTTTAATGAACATCTACATGATCAGTGAATTAAATATAGAAAAATACCTGATTTTCACTGAAAAATGCAAAACACAGAGGACAATATTGTAATAAACAGTGATAAATCCCTTAAGAAAAGTTAAATAGAGAAAGAAAAATCATTTGGGAACTGCCACAAAAGTAGCACTGGGTCTTTATGGGTTAACGTTTATCTTGCTCCATGTTATGTCGATTCTATCTTGTTGCATCTATTATTTTGTTTTTATCTAGTTGCATCTTTCACATCATTTTAGTTTTATTACATCTTTCATAAATCATGCTTCTCCTCTGAATTTCACATTACTTTGGTGAGGTCAACCTTTTCAACCTTTTCCAGAGAACACTCCTCTTCTGTTTAAATGAGGTAAATAAGCTCACATTTCATATCATTTCATGCATATTTTCCTCTGCAACGTGACGACTCCATGAAAACAGCACTGCAACCCATCTGCCACAAAGTCTAAGTCTTTATAATATATATTTAGAATTTAAGATATAACTATACACTGTAAAAAAAAAAAATCCTGTTTTTACAGGAAAAAAACTGGCAGCTGTGGTTTCCAGAACAATACTGTAAAAAACACATCCAACTGTAAACATATTTACAGAGTAACATGTAGGTTTAACATTTTAAACGTGTAGATTTAAATGGTAAATGGACTGCACTTATTTAGCACATTTTCTCCACCTTCATGGTGTCCAAAGCACTTTCCAAAACCACCAGGTCCAACTGGGAGCAATTTAGGGTTCAGTGTCTTCCATGGACACTTTGACATATGCACAGTCAGAGCCAGGATTCAAACCACCAACCCTTTGGTTATTGGACGAGCCGCTCTACCAACTCTACCAACCCTACCAACCCAATAATTTACAAATTTAAAATATGTTTACAGTTGGATGTGTTTTTTACAGTATTGTTCTGGAAACCACAGCTGCTAGTTTTTTTTTACATAAAAACAACAGGACTGTTTTTTTTTTTGTTTTTACAGTGTATAATTATATCTTAAATTCTAAATATTTATTATAAAGACTTAGACTTTGTGGCAGATGGGTTGCAGTGCTGTTTTCATGGAGTCGTCACGTTGCAGAGGAAAATATACATGAAATGATATGAAATGTGAGCTTATTTACCTCATTTAAACAGAAGAGGAGTGTTCTCTGGAAAAGGTTGACCTTAGCAAAGTTACTTTTTTTTTTTTTTTTTTAAATAACTCTTAATATATATAAAGCAAATATGCTGTTATTTCAACATTATAGTCTTGCAATTTAAACGGCACCACATTGTGTTTCAATTTACAGTTTTATTTTCTAAAAACAATAGAAATACATCATTTCTACATACAAATCTGGTTTTGTTCACATACTCTTCCTGTAAGAACTACAGCTATATTTGATTCAATCGTTAACACTAAAATCTTTTCAAATAAACAACTTTGCATTGTATTGTCACTTAGTTTTTTTATGTTGCAATTTTACAACTTTTTGGTGTTAATTCTACCGTCTTTTTTTTTTTTTTTTTTTTTTTTTTTTTTTTTACAGTGAATGTATTGTGGAGGAGTATTAAATTCAACTTATTAGAGCTTCACTAACTATAAGAACAAATGCAGTTGTGATATTTCAGCTGAATATTGACTTTTATTTGACATGTTAGTATTTTCCGTTACATGCAGCTCAAATTCTCAGACATTTTGTTGCTTTTTGCATGCATTTGTTACTGTAAAATCTCCAGAGCAGTATTTTATTTTATTATAATTATTATTTTTTTTTACTTCAGGCATATTGATAAGGTTATGAGTGTGTTACTTCTCCCACAGTCTGCAGCCTACAGGGATCATAAAGAGCATTATGGACAGTTTGGCTTCCTATAGGCTGATGCATGCTTGCTGCGTTTTAAGAGTGTCTTCTGAATCGAATACAAGAGCAGGACAATTGATTTCTGAAGTAGGTTAGGTCAGGACAGTGAAGTGGGTGTGTAATGTTGCCCCTTTTTCGGTGAAAGGTGGAGATGGTAAATAAATATTTGACAGCAGCAGCAGCAGCAGCAGCAGCAGTATTCACCCTGTCCTGTGGTGTGTTTGCAGTGTGAGAGGCGGTGAACTACTGGAGTTGTCTTGGCTGTTATGCCCAGTTTTACGGTCTGACTGCGTCCTTGGAGAGGAAGAGCTTCTGTAATTGGTTTCTCAATGAAGGATCATCAGCGGTTCCCCGGAGGTTTGGTGGACTGGTGCGTATAGCGCAGCTCCATCGCGCGTCTTCTCTCGTCTTTTAAACACTCACTTTGCTCTTTTCTCCTGAAATAAACAAGTGGGCAGTGAAGGGGATCTTCGGGAGCTTCATCATCATCATCCTGCGCGCGTTCAAAGAGGATTTTCTTCCTCCGTTTTCAGTGTCAACCTGTGCGCGTAACGGGAGCGAAATCCTATCGTCCGCGTCTGAACGGAGAATCAAAGTTTACCACAGGATTTCAACATGAGTGACCTGGAGGACGACTTTGCGAAGATCCTTCTGCTAAAAGAGGAGAGGATACGGGACTTGGAGAGGCGTTTGGCGGATAGAGAAGACGAGATTCAGGAACTGAAGAGAAAATTGCACAAATGTCAGTCTGTTCTTCCCAGCGCTCAACTTATCGGACCGAGGACCCGCAGGGCGCAGGGCATCTCCGCGGAGCCGCAAACGCACCAGGACTTGACAAGACAATCTTTTCGGAAATACGCCAAATCCGACTGGTAAGATTGTTTACTACTTTATTCTCCCGTACACCAGTTATGTGACGGAAGGATTGTGTCATCTCTGTTCACATCCCTGCATTTCTTCAAATTAGAAGCAAAAAAAAAAAAAATGATGATGGTGAAAGTTGTTGGAAAGCTGCTCAGTGTCAACAGAGATGTGTTTTAACATGAATACGCACGTGTTTTCAGGAAGTCCACTCACTCCAGCACACACACATTCTTGCTGGACTTTGTGTCATTTCTCCATAAGACCTCTTGTGGTTTTTATTTATTTTTTTTTTTTCACCCCCTTTTCTCTGTCTGTAAATGGGAGATGGAGACATTTGACATGAATGGAGGAGCACTTTCATTCTTGGGGCCGATGACGCAGCTTCAAGGCGAGCTTCAGAAAAAGCTCCTAATTGATCAGATCCATCATGGCAGTCCCACAGGACACAGACAGGAAGAAGTGCGATGCATTATTGGCTTTTAGTAGCTGGACGCTGAGGACCAGAAGTGCATGTCTGAGGATATTTAATACTCCATTAGAAAACGCATTGTTTGACCATATGCTTCCTTCATCACCTTTGGGTGCTCGTTTTAGCTTCTTACTGTTCCCTTGCATACGAATTTTGAAGATTTACAAGTGCAATAATCTGTTATTTCACCCATTACATTCAGTCTCTGCAGTTTCATTGCCACATTTTCAGTAACTTGGAGCAAAAAGTTGTTCAGATCGCTGCCATCTAACATTTAATCTAAGAGTCAGGATAAATTGTTGCATTGGTATTTTAAGCACAAGCAGAATCACTTTGATAACTTCATTAAAATGCAAAAGACAGTTCTGGTTCATTTTATTTAGATGGCTAGACAGCCAGTCCTCATTTGCATTCATAAATGGCAGGGCAGTTCCTTATTTGCACTCATTAAGCCAGTCCTGAATGCACCTTGAAGCAACAGAAAAGTTAAGAGTACACATGAAAATGTTTCATGACACACATGCGAACTTGGGAAAGAGATGCTACATTTACTCAACCACTTCTCTGCAGCAGGGGCTGTTTGGGAAAGGGGTGACCCTCTGCACACATTACAGGGTGATAGGGTGGGGGCACCCATGAGGTCATAGGGTCTGTAGGTCCATAAGGGCGTCCACCTGGATGTTGGGCCGCTGTGGGGTCAGAGACGGTGTGACCCCCATTAGAGTCAGGACAAGGCACCATCCAGAGGCCCGCCCCGCTCATCGGATTACCGCAGCATGGAGCAAAGGATCCTGTTTCTATTGATCTGCATAGGAAAAGGGCTGAGCTGGATGGTTAGAGAGGTGAAATTTAAAGCGTAGAGGTGCTTTGAAGGACAAAAGGCGGGTCGTTTATGAGGATGATGATGAGAAGAGATGGTGGATGTAGAATCTGAGGCCTTGAATCTCCACACACCTGCAGTTTCCTGATAAACTTATGCTTCTGCTGCTGCTCAGGCTCTTGTGTCTTCACAGTGTATTACTCATTGGCTACAAGAGAAAAGTCTCCTGGGGTTCATTAGACGAAAGATTTTTTAATCAGAATCCTTTTGGAAAAACAACAGTTTGTGTTTAGCTGCTTCTAAGTAGTACACATGCAAATGACTTGCATTTATAATGGAACAGCTGGTCTGCACGGTTATTTTACTTTCCTGCACTTACAAAACTAATTCTGTTTTCATTTTGTTCTGGTGTTTGAAGCTCTTTTGTCACAGTTGGTGTTTGGCTTCAGCTGAATATCTGTCCCGTGGAAATGTAGTCTCACATCCAAAAGCAGAAGCCAGCTGGTGAACTTTACTGCACAGCCAAACATATCATTATTTGCACTTTTGGAGCCACTTGTGACGCCCATTACAGATACTCTTAATGTCTTAAACATATCACTGAATAATCTGCCATTAAAATTAATACCCACAAAGTTTTCTGCAGATCAGCAGAAACATCCCACTAGTGTTGTTGACTGTGCCTGATCCTCACCAACCACAAGAGGGCAGCTGTGATCTTTTATTAGACCCACTCATCTCATTCCATTCGTTCATGTTTTTTTTTTTTCTTGAGGAGGAAGATGCTTTTACCACCAACAAAAACAGCTATAGGTGTTGAGCCAAAGACATCTCATGGATCCTTCTCAACACATGTCTCCCAGTAGTAATTCACACACTTACTCTTCATCTTTTATCAGATTGTCCTTGACAGTTTATCCTCCTCTGAATTTGTCCAAATGCTGGCGCTGAGCTTTAGATGACTCACTGGGATAATGTGAACAGACACCAGTGGCGCTCAGAGTCCAGACACTGGAGATTAGATGAAGAATCTGGAGGTGCTATGAAGAGCTGGCAGCCTTAGTATTATAACAGTGGGATTTTCATATCTGTAGCTGGGTTTGACAACCTGTAATAGTACAATTTTTACTTTTACTCCATCCCATTTTCATATGTCACAAAAAAAGAAATTGCTGTTGGGAGACAGTGCTGTGATTTTGTGCCACTTTTATGTCTTCCAATTGAAATCCATGTCACTGATCTGTGTTTACTCAGTGGAATATCATATCAGAAGCTTGTCCCTGTCCCCAAAATTGAAAACCACATTGTTTATTTTTGCATAAAGCTTCATTAACTTTCCATCACCTTCAACTTCCATTAAGGCTCTGTTTCTCATCTATTTCTAACTCGGCAGCCTCAGGGGCGAGTTACTGAGGTATGATGACACGGTACTGCGAGCTGTAGCTCTCTCACCGAGTCCATTATTCATGTGAGACGGGCGCCGTCCTCCGTGGAGTGGCAGACTGCACTGTGCCACAGATTCCTGTAGGCGCCCTTCTCACCATGCGTTCTCCGTGGGTCGCAGCCTGACGCACTCGGGAAGGACGGTCCTCCACTGTCACACCGCCGCCAAGGGAGGGAGGAAGGAGGAGGGAGGAAGAGACACAGAAAAAAAAAAGAGAGAGAGAGGGTAAACTTTGCGTGGTTGTGGTTTAGTCGCTTTTTGGGCTCACCTTGGCTCATCAGCCCAACATACCATCGCGTAGATTTGCGCAAGAGGGAGGAATCCCCTTTTGGAGAGAGAGAGAGAAAGAGGAGGGGGGAGGCTGCGTGCTCTAAAGCTGTTCATGCCGGATAAAGTTTATGAGCAGAGAGGTAGAGGTGCGAGGATAAAGACTCGACTGCACATATTCTGATAAAACTTGCAGGGAAGTCACTGGTCGCATCCGATTTGCGATGGGCACCTTGCGCGACCTCCAGTACGCGCTTCAGGAGAAGATCGAGGAGCTGCGCCAGAGGGACGCGCTCATCGACGAACTGGAACTGGAGCTCGACCAGAAAGACGAGCTTATACAGAGACTACAGAACGAGCTGGACAAATACCGATCCGTGATCAAACCGGCAACCCAACAGGTCCACAAGCAGAACGAGCTCCACGAGCAGCAGCGCACCAAGAGACAGGCGATTTCGGCCGAACCCACCGCCTTCGACATCCAGGATCTTAGCCATGTCACCTTACCTTTCTACCCCAAAAGTCCACAGTAGGTGTCCACAGTATTCCACCAGCATCATCTACTTATTTAGAGGTGTTTTTCATCCTTTTTCACCTTTCTGATTCGTGTGCGTAATGTAACATGTGGCGCAGCAGGTGCAACACCTGTAGCACATATGGATGAAGTGTTGATCCTTGACAGCAGTGGTGATCCATCCCCCTCACACACACACACAAACACACACACACACACACACACACACACACACACACACACACACACACACACACACACACACACACTGTAGAGAAGTTAGAAAATGTATTGACAACTCATTTTATTGTGAGAGTTATCAATAATGTTACCAGCTGTCAATATAAAAATCCAACTATTGTGGTGAGAAATGAGCATGTAGTAGTGACAGGGAATTATAGGTTTATAAAGCGGCTGATGGCAGATCTGTGTAGTGTTTGTGTCTATTTTATACAAGCTGTGATGTTGTGACAGGATGGCTTAACAGACTCTCCGTGAATGTTTATCTTATGATTTCTCAAAAGGTAGACGCTCTGTCTGTTCTTTCAGATTCTTAAACAAACACCTCTGTGAAGTACAATATCAGGTCAGATCGTCAGTATAAAGTGGCTCAAAAATAACCCACTCCTGTGAAATAATCGGGCTGTTTGGAAGGTTTCCACTCAAAGGTTGTGTTATTATGAATACACTTCCTCTGTAGTGTCTCGATTTATTTCGACGCGCAGGTAAAACTTCAACAGTTTATTCCAAGACAGTCATAATAATCTTTGGTGCACATTACAGTATGATATTGTCAATCATATCAGACTTTGGATTGATATAAGATGGTAAGATGTGTTCAGATGAAGTGTTTTTTTTATTTTATTTTATTTTGTAGTTTACTTCTTCCTCTGGTGGTTTTCTCTTATTCTGAGAACACTGGATATAGTCAAGGTTACATTCACAAAACTGAAGTAAGTTTTGTCAGTGCAGAATCTGCAAAAGTAGGTTTCTGTAAAATAAACCGATTGAGTTTTTTTTTTTTTTTTAGTGTACATGCATTTGTGCCATCAATAGTTTTACTTTAATTAACACTTGTCTTGTTGGGGTTTAAGACAGAAATCACAATCAAGGAAGATAAAACTCTAGATGTGTCAGATATGAATGTCATTATTCTGTCGACAAGCAAACAAACAAACAAAGCTCCAGGGATTTCATCAGAAAAAAAGATTGCACAATAAGAGTGTTATTTATTTGAAGAGCAAAAAGCCATTAGTCTTTGTTGCGCTTGTCAGCTCAGTGCGTTAGAAAGTGCAAGGAGCGGATGCCTTTTTGTGCGATTTGTATGTGTTTTGTGAATGTAAATGAGTCATCGGATGCTTTGACGACGTACTGAAATGTCCACTTTGTCATGTGATCATCCATATAATTGACCCTTTTACTTCATTTGCCCTTTTTCAGTTAAGAGATTTCCCTTTTATCAGATACCAGAACAATCTGAAACAAAACATATTTCCAAGTCGTTAAGTTCTTACAAACAGAGAACGTTAGTGGCTTTTTACATCACAGTTTGAGCAGTTCAAGGGGCAAAACAATCGTCTGTAAATGCATTGTAAACTGGATTTGACTGATTACTGAGAGCTGCCCGGTTTGATTGGACGCTTTTTGACAACACAGGGAAAACACAAAGGAAAAAGTCCCAGTTGAGCTGAATCCACTCAGCCTTTGACCAAGAAGTTGTCGAAACTTCAATCAAAAGCTTTTCAATGACAGCCTCGAGTGCCTGCCTCAATTTTTTCGTCTGAAAGAAATTTATTCAGCATCTCTTTTCTCACAAACATAAAAAACATGACACAGAAAACAGAGCTGAGAACAAATGGGCTATTGAACCTAAAGCTCCTTCAGAGGTTGTTTGTTCTGGATCATAATTTTACTTGTCAGTAAGTGCAACTCATTTCCATACAGCTTTTTTATTGTGTCTGAATTTTCCGACTTAACTTTTGTTAAGTGGAAGAAGTGAAATAGGGTAAAATGTCCTTTTGGAAAATACGCAACAGGGCTCATGGGAAAAAACCCTCCCCATTAAATTTAGATTTTGACAATAATACCTGCTTGATCTGACTAAATGTTTATGTTCTTCCTTCATCTCCACCCACTTTATCTTCTTTACAAGGTTTGTACAGTGCTCCTTACACATCCTCCACCTATCAGTCTTTCTCTAATGTTGCCTCTTATTTCTCGTAGCCGCTCCCACTTTTCTGCCACTGCCCTTCTTTTTTCCCCTTAAAAGAGCATATTTTCTCCTTTTAAGGAAGGCTGAACTGGCTCGGCCCTAAACTTCACTAGTGGACGAAGGCAAATATATTATCCTCGCAAAGGAGAGGAAGGCTGATGTTTTTGTAAGAGTCTGGTTGGACGCAGATGTTTTGCAGCGCTGCCTTCAGATGCTCTCATAAGGGTCTCCATCAGTTCCGGGTATAAATGTGAGAGAAGCAGGTTCAAGGAGGCCCATTTTCAGGGAATTAGGAGTTAACTTATGAAAAAAAAAGGACTCAGTGCCTCTCTGTTAGTTTTCTTAACAGTACGCCAAAATTTAAGTGAAGGAGGCGAGAAGTTAATAAACCCAGAATAACATCTTCAAAAAAAAAAAAAACAAAAAAAGCCAGAGCTCACTCTTTGATTAAGCTCTTCTTCCTAAAACCTAATAAGGGTTGTCAAGATGAAATCTGAATCATCTTCTCATCTTTTTTTCCGTCACTGCTGAAAAATGGAGGAGGTTTCAGATGCATGGTGCACAAGTTAACATAGTTTTGGGGGGGGTGGGGGGATTAAAAATAGGTGCGACACCTTAATCTTCTCTTTTCAATTTTCAGCAGCAGCTTGCTCTGCCTCTCAAGGGCAGATTCAGACTGTAACAGGTAAAATTTTGACTCATCCTGTTTGGTCTAGAGAGCAGCTGCACAGAGGTAGCTTGAACAACAATTAAAATCCTTGACCTTGTCTGTTCAGCCACTGTGTCTTTTCATTTTCCCCTGTTACTGTGGTTCGCATGTTACCTAAAAAGTTATATTAGGGCTGGAAGATCTCCTAATTGACCTTAATTTGACACATTATCATCTCCTGTTTAGTTGCCATTCATTTTAAATTGTCTGTGTATTAATGTAATTACCGTATTTTTTAGAGAATGTTGCATTATGAGCTCATTCATTCATTCATTTTCCAAACCACTTAATCCTTTGAGAGGGTCCTGGAGCCCATCCCAGCTACACCCTAGATGTATTGCTTAGGGATGTCACGATACCAAAAATTCAAGAATCAATACCGATACCGATTTTAAGAAACTTTTATTGTTCATTTATTGAAAGCCTTTTAACTTTTTCTTTTATCTGTTGGTTCTGTGTTTAACCCTTTCTTACATAGTGGTCACTACAGTGGACAGTTATTCTACAGCTGTTTTCTTGTATATTCATGGGTTTTGTTGTTTTTGTTGCATGTCAGCCAACACAGTGGACACTTATGTACCATCCCATACACTGACATTCATACCATTACTGTCTTTTTGCATATTATCTGCATGAAGTTAGTAATAACTAGCATTAAAGTATGTTAAAATGTGAGAAAACATCAGATTAGCTGCATGAAAATGTTTTTATTACATAGTTTTCACACAGTATCTCATTTTCTGATGAGTTTTAAATACATGTTTTTTTTGCTTCAAAAATTAAATGCATGGTGTCCAGCTGAGTGGACGTTTTTGTAACTTCATGAAAAATAAGTTCATAAAAAAAAAAAAAAAAATTCAGTCAAATTGTTTTTTTCTTTTTTTATGCCTTAAGAGGAATTTAAAAAACTCAGGGAAAAAAAAAAATCTCAAACTAAGGTTCTCATAATTCATGCATGAAAGGGTTAACTATGAAAGACAAGAACAGTCTGGATGCTATTGTAAAAATATGCTCCAAGATCATTGGAGTCAAACTTAGAGACTTGTCTTCCCTCTGGTAGCTGCAGGTGGTGAGAAAAGCCCAGTCCATCATCAGGGATCCTCACCATGTGTTGCATCAGAAGTTTGCCTTGATGCCTTCAGGCCGACGTTACCACGCTCCTCAGAGAACCAACAGATATTCAAAATCTTTTATTCCTTCCGCTATCTCACTTTTAAACTCTGACAGAAGCCATTTTAGTCATTTTATATGATTTTATTTATTTTTTCTTTTTTTAAATATTAGTGGAACCAATAGGGTCTTTTAGTCTTTTAGTCTGCATTGGTATTTATTGATTATTTATTGTTGATTATTTAAATGCATTTATTCGTAGTTGCTTTCAATAATTCTGTATTTGTGTACTGATTTATTTATGTTTGTCACATTGCACTTTGGATGTGGGCTGATGTCTGTGGTAAGCTGCAAATGAATTGCCCGTATGGGATAAATAAAGTTTTCTGAATCTGAATTGATACCACTAAAAGTACACAATTCTCAATACCAAATTGATACCACAGTAAAAAAAAGAAAAAAATCAGAAGAACCCATTAACTTAAACAAGAAATACTTAAAGTATTTGCATATAAATGAATATCGGTATTTCCTCTAACTCTCATCTGTCGCACTGTCAGTCACTGTTTACTGCTTTGAATGCACAGACATGATTGGCTGAATGGTATCACATGGGATGGTTCTAAATACATGTAATTGGTCTGTGTGTTTCCTCATCTACTCTACCGGAAGCTGCACTGGTTAAAATAGAAATAGAAGTGCTCCACCACCCTCTGTAGGACCGGGTCTGTATGGGATGGCTTCTGAGTCCGGACCTGGACCGTGGTCCACCTGTTAGTGACCACTGGTAGAGCTTCTTATTGTCAACATTTCATTTCAGCCGTGGTCTGAACAGGCCAGGCTGTAAAAACTGCGTTGGACCATCGGACCAGTGCCAATGTGATATCGCATGTCAGATGTTTAATGCTGAATAATGGAACTCACCTTGAATTCTTTAAACAGATCTGGGTGTCTGTCTTGAAGGTGCTTTGTTAGGTTTGTGGTATCCCCCCTTCATTTGAATTCTGCAGTGGTGGTGTTTACACAGTGGCTTATGCGTGTCCATAACCACGTCATGGTCATCTACCTGAAATACTTCCACACACGACTTTTAGTTCATTTTTATCCATTAGATGAGGCAGAGCATTAGCTGCGGCTGTGTCCATTCTTTCATGAGTTGCTGTACCTTACACAGGCATTGGTTTTTCTGTTTAGTAAAAAAAATTTTATTGACAATTCTTTTTTCATCATAGTATCGAATGGTATCGTGAGTATCGGTTCTCATGACATCCCTTGTATTGTTAGACATACATAGAGACAAACAACCATTCACTACCATTCACACTCGAAATTGTCCTAAATTGTCCTTTTTGGTTGATCAGTTAACCTACTAGTGTGAGCCTAGGCAGACATAGGCAGAACATGTAAACTTGAACCAAACCCATAACCTTCTAGCTGTGAGGTGTCAATGCTAACCTTCTCACCTTTTTAATTTCATCATAAGCTTTTGGCATTAATGTTGCTAGGAGAATGTACTTATTTAAATCCATGTATTGTGATTTTTTCTTTAGCATTTATCTTCATTAAAGTGTTGGTTTTATTCCGTATTAATCTTCAGATTTTGTATAATGTGTTGTTTTGGTGCTGCTGGGAAACAATGACTAACAAAGTAATGACTTCAGAGTCACGTTAATGCATAAAAACATTTTTGCTTCATTATAAATCTCTGGCTAAACAAATCAGGCTGTCACAGGTTGTTTAATTAATGGGAAACATTGGTGCTTTCACAGATGTACTGCATGTACAGTTAGGGAAATGTGGATTAGTGTTCATTTTATCAGCCACTGTAACAATAAAAAGCCATCATACACAGCAATAAGTCAATAAAAATGAGAATATCTAGAGGAAAATTTGTTATAATGTGGATGCAACTTGACTGTATATTGTTGAAAAAATTGTGATTCAGATCATGGATTGTGAATCTACCTCAAAAGATGATCGTATAGTCTTTTAGCCAGATTATTCGTCTCTACATAAAATGGGAATTCTTAAATAACAGAAAAGTACATGACGCTCAAAGAAGAATATGCTGTTATACAGATCAGCAAATAGGGTTTGTCTTGTGCAGAAGGCCAGGAATGATCTTCAGAACCACATACTGACATTGTTCTGTTGAACAGTCTGACTTAGACGAACAATATAAAGGATGAGAAGCTATGAGGCGAGTGTAGTGCTGTATTTACTCTCTATCTATTCGTACTCCTGCCTGGAAGAGTGAAAGCAGACCTGTTTGGAGTCTCAAAGGAAAGGCTTTTGCACGCGAAAACTATGAGAAACGCTTCTACTATTTAAGCATACTATTTGAGATTCGTGCCAAAAGTAATCAAGCAGCACATGCTGTAAAAATCATGCTCTTGAATTTTCAAAATGTTGGCCAGGGTTCAATTTCGTATTCCCAGGCTGACGTTGATAGTCTCTTTACAGCAGCTTTTTTATTAATCTCTCAATTTTGGCAGCTTTATATTTAATGCAGTGAAAAATTCTGCACAGATTGGATAATATGTGGAGGACAATTTTATGGAGAAGACCAGAGAATTTCTCATTGTAAGGTATTGACCTTTGAAACTTTATATATATACAATGCACAAAAAAGAGAGTGATTCCTGCCAAAATGTATATAGGCTGAATAAATCTAAAGGTACTTTGCAGGTTTTACTGAATTCTCATAGGGTGGAAGAGCAGAAATAGTGCAGGCTTGGAAGATTTTCATGTCATTTTTCTTATATTTTTGGTTAGGGCTGTCAAAATTAACACATTAACGTGGATTAATCCATCATCATGATTAGTCTGATTAAAAATTTTAATGCAGTTAACCCATCTGCAGCATAGGATGACTCTGAACATCTCTGGCAAAGCATTTCGGGCAGTTTATCCAAGTAGAGTTACTGTCCTGCATCCGCAAATGAGTTGACTGGTAGTGACAGGCAGCAGAACCAACCTATAAAGATGGAAGATACTAAACAGCACGTTGGGCCTCTTGATGGGAAATATGAGGACAAAAAACCCCAAGATGGAACAGTCGACTGACAAAGTGCACACTCTGAAGGAAGGAGTTTTCTTTTCGTCGAAGCACTTCCATCTTAAAATGTCGCATTTATGCAAAGCATACGTTAGTCAACACATTGTTCAGTTTGTGACAAACATGTTAAGTGCAAATATATTCCCTTCTTTCTTGAGTCTGTTTGCTTGTGCAAAAAGAAGTGGGATTAATATAGATTAAAAATGAATATTTAATCGGGATTAATCGAAATGTATCTGCAGCAACCCTATGATTAATCTGATTAAAAATTTTAATCATTTGACAGCTCCAATTTTTTTTATTTTGCAGTGTACTATGAGAGCAGATAAGGCGCTGTGTAGTGGGGGCTGCGTCATAAGTGCCTTCCAGGTTATTTGCCCTTTTAGCTCTAAGCTCCTAAGGTGATCATCATCAACAATGCACTTTGAAATCAGTTTTTCAAAAGGGCAGCAAGCACAAAAAGCCAGGAGGCAGTTCAGCACTGGCTTTCAGATGTATTTTCCAGGTGAAAGACCCTGCTTCTTTTTTTTATGAATTAGGGTATAAAAGCCTCCCTCTCAGTAGGAGGGGACTCCTTGTTGGATTAACCCTAATACATATTATTAACCTCATTCATCCAGGTGACACTCCGTCAAAACCCGCTATGGAGCACTCAGCCCGGCAACTAAGACTCTGGCGATAACATGCTTCAATGAATGAGTGATCTTGACTCACCGTGCAGGATCTGGTCCGCCTTCAGCTTCTCTTCAGTCTCCTGGCACTTCTCTGTATTCAAGAGGTTCAAACTGATGCTTTCCGTGACACTGTCAGAGTCAGTAGAGTTTAGCCTATGTTTACTGGTTGTGAAGTGGTAGATGCCTTTTAAATACAGAGCCTTTCACCTTATTTTATATGGAACCTCCACAGTACTCCATCTCATATGTATGTATTTATCTGAGAGAAAGGTTTGACATTCTGGGAGTTTTCTAGTCTGTAAAAATAATCTTTAAAAGAGTCTTTTCCTGCCAAATGTTGGTTCAGAGGCTCCATATCCACATCCAGTCCAAAGTAGTGAGTAATACACATATACAGGGTGGGGAAGCAAAATTTACAATGAACATTTAGTTGTTTTTTCTCAGCAGGCCCTACGTCAATTGTTTTGAAACCAAACATATATTGATGTCATAATCATACCTAACACTATTATCCATACCTTTTCGGAAACTTTTGCCCATATGAGTAATCAGGAAAGCAAACGTCAAAGAGTGTGTGATTTGCTGAATGCACTCGTCACACCAAAGGAGATTTCAAAAATAGTTGGAGTGTCCATAAAGACTGTTTATAATGTAAAGAAGAGAATGACTATGAGCAAAACTATTACGAGAAAGTCTGGAAGATACTATTAGAGAAGAATGGGAGAAGTTGTCACCCGAATATTTGAGGAACACTCGCGCAAGTTTCAGGAAGCGTGTGAAGGCAGTTATTGAGAAAGAAGGAGGACACATAGAATAAAAACATTTTCTATTATGTAAATTTTCTTGTGACAAATAAATTGTCATGACTTTCAGTAAACTAATTGGTCATACACTGTCTTTCAATCCCTGCCTCAAAATATTGTAAATTTTGCTTCCCCACCCTGTACATCACACGGGGCTACCATTTGTCTTAGCTTAAGAATATTAGATGGACCATGGATGTACAGTATGTATAATGAGTGCTGGGTGACCGATCCAAAATGATTACACATGTTCAGGTTTTCGAGTTTTCTTTGGTTCCTTGAGGCTGAGGCTATGAGCGACGACTTTTTGCTTTCGGAGTGGAAATTCTGGACTTGTGCATAATTTTTGACTGACATTGCAACATCACAATATCTAGATTTAAGCTATAAACAGTACTTTACATTTTCTTGTGCATACAGTTGCAGTGTTTCCATAAATTACTTTGGCTGTGGCCTATTTTTTTAACACTAACATAAGCAGCTCCCTGAGCATCAGTGTAAATCAGACTCTGCCTATGGAACTTCAGACAGACAGAAGCCACTTTTACACAGAGATCCTGCAAAAAAGGTGAGATGGTGATCCCACCTTTTTTCCACCATTGCCCAATTTCCACAGCCAAGCCAAAGGAGTAACAGAGGTGAGAAAGGCTGGACTTTTACACAACAGACCTGTGTTCCGGAATCTAAGGGGTGGTGAAGCAGCTGCGTGCCATGGGTGAAAATGGCATGTGGCCTTGGCACCAGTAGCACATAGCCGTGGCACCCCAGGCACGTAGCCACGGCAGCACTAGTGGCACAAAGCAGCAGCACCCGGGGTCGCCTCTGGTGCCTCTATATGCACCTGCTGTCTCTCTGGTGCAGGGGTCGCTGTCATCAAAACGTCACACCTTAGTTGCGGAACGAGAGGTGTTCCTTTTACATAGCGTTCCTGAATCATGATTCCACCTTTATCACAGCTCTGTTACTACTTCCAGAGGCGTCACAAAGCCACGAAAAAAGGTGGGACCAAACGATCCGACCATTTTTAGTTTACACAGATGTCGTTTCAGAATAAAGGAGAAATATTCCCGTAACAGAAGTGTTGTGTAAATGAATGTTTCTCTATATTTAGTCTTTCTTATGTTATTTATTATTATTAATATTATCATTATTGTAATATTATAGATAGATAGATAGATAGATAGATAGATAGATAGATAGATAGATAGATAGATAGACAGAAAGAAAGAAACTGTAAGATCTGGTCAGAAAATCTGGACAGTTGAACAGTGAGGTTGAACAATAAGCTGTAATGTGCACAGTAAAAGTGGAGTTTCGCAGTAGGGAACAGGTGCATACATAACATTGAAGTGCATAGTGGAAAATTTTAAAGTTAACGCTGACTGAAACAGAATACTTCAGTGTGGACAGGTGTGGAAGTTTCATTACCAATAACTGACTGAAGTAAAGTAATTAGCTCGGTGTCATTATTACAGTAAATTAGGATTGGTTGTAGTTTAAGGTCATGGGATCGCCCAACCCTACATATAAAAAGAACTGGTACCCAGACTAGACACTAGTTTCAACAGTGGCTACTTGTAGCTGTGCACTGAAAAAGTCCCCTTGTGACCAAAAAAAGATTTTCCTCATTGATCACAATGAGAAAAGAGAGTCTGTAAAATGACTGAAAGAACTGAGCACTGATTGATCCAAAACATGAGGGGATAGCAGGTGAAGCACTAATATGGATCCTCAGCAGCTATAGTCCACATGTGCAGTGAGCCACATAATGAGGAAGGGACCAACTTTTTTGGCAAGACTGCAAAAAAACATTTTTGGTTCTGTATAAATATCGAGTCAGACAAAGCAGGCTGTCACAATCTGCAGACACTGCAGCTTTCACAGATGTCTTGGAAATACAGTTAGGAAAATGTGGATTAGTGTTTATTTCATCAGCTGTTGTCAAAATATTTTAAGAGTTTAAAGTCAGATAGTGACAGTAACAATAAAAAGCCATGGCACACAGACTAAGCTTCCAGAAACTAGAGGAAACTACTGGAATGCATGGTATAAGTTTTTGCAACTCATTTTATAAGACGTAAAAAAAAAAAAAACAACAACTTTGGATTTGGATTATGAATTGTGACTCTACCACAAATGATCTTCATGTGGTCTTTTGGCCAGATCACCCAGGCCTAATTTAACCCATAAAGGCCCAAACATCCATCACAGACCAAAAGCACCTACAGATCTAAATTGCATAATACCTGTTGATAACTGACTGGTAAATGCAGTTTGTTGTCTTTTCATGGTCATTAGATATGACTCATGTGGTGAATGTGGAAACACCGTCATCTTCTACAGCACTGATTCACCAGTAAAACCCATGTAGTTTAACAAATGACAGTAGATGGAGACACATGTTTTATGGTCAGCTAATGATATATTTTGTTAAAAAGGTCACTTTTTCCTGATTTGATCTAATAACCTTTCAATTCACTCTAAGCTTTTATGAACATCTACATAATCAGTAAATTAAATATAGGGAAATACTGGTTTTTCACTGAAAAATGCAAAAGAGCAGAGGATGATATAATAAATGGTGGTAAATCACTTGGGAAAGATGAAAAAAATCATTTGGAAGTTGTGAAGTAAATGGGCATCCTCTGAAATGACAGAGAAGGACACGCTTGTTAAAGAAAATGTAGGCGGTACATGCTCTTTTGGCTTATGCACCAATGAGAGGATTCTGGATTCCAGATCTAAAATTATGCACCCATGAGCTGGCCTGATTTTCCTTCTAGCACCTAAAGCTAAAGCTAATAAACACATCTGTTCCTCTTATCATGCAGTATGCTTTGACTGTTTAATGTGCTGGGTGGGTTTATAGAAGTGATAAAAACAAACAAGATACAATGATAAAAATGTTATATTCGTAGGCATCGGACAGTGGGAAACTAGCGAGCTGTTTACTCTGGATCCCAGTCGTTATTGACTCTGAGAAAGCAAACATCCCATCATGTCAAACCATTCCTTTCCATTTCTCCTTTCATAGTTACGTGCATGGTCATTCAACATGTGGAATGCACTAATGAGTCTACAGTTTGACGGCTGATTTAGCTTTTAGAAGTGCAATATTCTGCTTCTATCAGGCCGGGATTTTGCTCTGCACTTTGATGGAAATAATAAATGTTCTGTTTTGCTCTGTTATTGCTATAGAATACATACAGCTTGAACTGGAAAGCCAAGATAAAGTTAATAAACAAATTAACATTAACACATTTGTGCTGTTTATCCACACATAATTTATGATAATATATAGGGTTTTAATGTGTTGGGGGTGTTTAGTAGAGATAAAAGCAAAGCTATAATGATAAAAAATGTGATATTTGTAACTAGTGGATGGAAGAAAACTATTTTCTGGTCAGCTCAGCTTAATGGGTTTTAGCTCCCTTAGCTCAAAGAGTTGCATTCATGTTCAAATTAAACTCGACTCCATTAGAAAGCAAATTTCCCAAAATGTCAAACCAGTACTTTGACTTAATTTCCCCCTCTATAATTACATGCATAGTTGTTCAACATGTGGAATGCGCTAATGAGTCTGAGTTTGATGCCGATTTGGCTTTCAAAAGTGCAACAGTCTTCTTCGATTAGGCGTGGATTTTACCATTTAGGGAATTGTTCTATTGCTTGATGGAAATCTAAAGGTTTTTGACATCTCTGAAATAAGACTCTTTGAAAATCCACATTGAAGTTTGAAGTTTGACTTTAACCGACATAGAAATAAGTGTTGGCTGTTAAACTGGGTTTTAAAGAATACTTCACACAAGGGCTTTGTTCAGCACTTGTGTAGGTTTATGTAATTTCTTTCCCTGCTTCTGTCTCATTACTGTAGTTCCCAAGTATCATTTGTCATCGTTGCTGCAAGGACATACGCATGAAATTGCGACAGTGAAGGTCAGGTTTTGTAATGTTCTTTTTTTCACCTTGTCTCCAGGTCTAAGGATCTGATCAAGGAGGCAATCTTGGACAATGACTTCATGAAGAACTTGGAGCTGTCACAGATTCAAGAGATTGTGGACTGCATGTACCCTGTGGAGTATGGAAAGGACAGCTGCATTATCAAAGAGGGCGACGTGGGCTCACTGGTCTATGTTATGGAAGGTAAAAACATATTTGAGCTGGCATATGACAGCCTGAAAAGAGATACTATAATGACTTTTTTTGACATTTGTGATACCTATGAAACTGTAGCGCAAGAGATTTGAGAGCAGCGTCATAATAATGATGAAAAAGAAATGAAAGGGCATTATTGATGAGAGGTTCCTGCAGGGATAGGAACTAAAACTCAAGACAATAACACTTTGTGATCCTGTGTGAATCACTGACAGCCCATTGGTTTTATTTTTGTATGATACTGTGAGCCTGCTGTGTCCTTTATATTTCATTTTTTTTAGCTGCATGTGGTTTGTGGTTGAAATGGGTGTTGGAGATGAAGAGCAGTGATGACAGGAGTAACAGCGCATTGTCCACTCTAACACTGATGGAATTTGAAACAGGGAATTCTCACAACATGATTTGTGACAGAGATGCAACCAAATGTTCAGAGCTGTTATCTTCAGTAACTGATCTGACCCTAGACAAAATGAGTTCTGCTAATGCTTGCTAAATTTAATAGATCAATGTTGCAAAATGGAAATGAACTTGACTATTTGAAGAGAATACATTTTATTTGCTTCACATTTTACTCATGGGAACAATATGGCCAATGATATTCTGAGTAAAGACGTAGGTTTTCCATCTCTTGAGAGAACTCCATCGTGGCGTTGGGGTTTTTGAAGGTAGACCAGAGGCTGAATAAACTATTCTGTGAAAATTGCTCTGGTCTACAAGTAAAATGCTTCCAGAACAAAAATAGTTCAACTTTACCAAATTTGAGTCACTAATAAAGACAAATTTAGTCAAAAGTGGTAGTTGGTTGTAGTTTCACAGATACAGTCTTGGGCCAAAATGTGAAATTCTGAGGATTAATGCGAGAATGGGTTTTATTCAAAAGGAATTTTTGTCTCAGAGCCACCAGATCTACTTCAAAACACTGTGTGTACATTATAATACATTCACTTTTCAGGTTCTTTCTAGTGGAACATTTATAAATCCATTGTATAAATATTCATAAACCAACAGCATATGTATAATAACACACCATCATATATAATGAAAACATGAGCTGACCAGCACTTCTGTCAATTGTTTTCTGATTCATCCTATTAAAATATGTAAGATTTAGCACATTTAATGTCTGAAGCAGATAGTTTCTAAGAAATTGTAGAGCAGTGTTGTTAGTCCTATAAAAAAAAAACATGACCACTGTGCTAATCTTTAGTAGCTTATCCACAGACGGACACATTTTGACACCTTGTGACGACATCTAGGGTATAATGGGTGGGGCTGTGTATTGGCAGGAATCTGGCAATATGATACAAATCACAATACTAGGATCACGATACGATATATCACGATATATCATGATACTGTTAAAAAGGCAATTTTTTGTTTGTTTCTTCTTTTTTAAATGATTATTTCCTGGAAGAATTGAATTACACCAGAAATATGCACAAATACTAAACACATTTTTATTTGATCAGAACAGGATCTAATGCTGTATCACAAAATGTTCCTGTGTTCAAACTGAAATGATGTTTTACAGACATTACCGTTTAAGATCCTGTTCAAATATTCATATTCTGTTTGTTCAGAACTAACATCAGAACATTATTTTTGTCCCAAAAAAGGAACTACCATCTGCCTCTCAGACAGTGAAAAGTGCTTTTAGGATGATTAAAATAACCATTATTTAATAAAACAGTGTTAAATAATAATAAATAAGATAGAAACAATAAAGAAAACCAAAAAACAAAAATGAACCTCCACAATATCTGCATTTGAATAAATACCTAAAAATATCGATACAGTACTTTTTAATATCGATACAGTATCGTGAAATGAAACATCGCGATATATTGCAGAATCGATATTTCCTAACAGCCTTAATAATGGGTATTGTTAAGATTGTTTCAATGCTGCTTATCGATCCGATACTTGTACAATGTTCTTATTGGCTCTTTTTACTCTAGGGTCATGGTTACAGTTAAAACTGCGAACACAGGTATTTGCTTTCTTTTCTCATTTATAGAGTTGGCCTATATAATGAATATTTTTAGTAGTGAAGTGCAACAGCATTGTTTTGAACTGATCACTATTATAGATTCTGAGTTTATTATGACAGTAATGTAAAACAGATGTCAAATTATTTACTTCAAGAGAAAACAGTCTGTCACTCATCACTTCAAGTATAAAACTAACTGCAGGACTGTCAGTATTTTGACAGTTTAATTATTAACTCATAGAATACTTTGGTGGTGCGGTGGCATTGTGGTTAGTACTTCTGCCTCACAGTAAGAAGGTTACAGGTTTCCATCGTGTACTCCGGTTTCCCCTGTCATTAAAAACAGGTACATACAGGTTAATTCACCTGTTACTGCCTTTGACCACGGCGCTGATGAGGATTTTGAATTGGCTGCCCTCAGTGGCAGCTCACAGCTCCTAATGTGTGCTATATGCTAATGCTAATGCTAGGTGCTGTGTGTGTAATAAGATTTGTAAAATTCAGTTTGATTTCCCAAAAGGCATAATAAAGTGAGTTGACGTTTAACCTTTTATTTAGGCTGCTAGCACTTAGGTACAAAACATAAACGGCAGACCAGATGAAGTATCAGCTGTTTCTCCACCTGTTCTTGACAGACTGTTGGAGGTTTTGTGACAGATTGCTTAAGAATCTGTATGAATATATAAGAGATTTGTTGCACTTGTGTTTCCTCTTTAGTTTTAGGGTGCATTCAGACCTACTTTGTTTGGTCCATTTAAAACTTACCAGACTTTTTTTTAGGTGTGAATACAAACACGTGAACTCTGATTCGAACTAAATAAGCGGACGGAGACCACCTAGAAGAGGTGGACTTTGGACTTTCCAAATGGACTCTGGGACGGTACACTTCTGGTGTGAATATAACTGGCCTCAAGCCGAAACAAACCAAGGAACCATGCGCCTTTTTATGCTTGATGAGCCACCATAGCCTTGTGGCATGATGGGTAATCAACAAAACTGGAAGTAGCCAAATCGCAGAGCTAATAGTGGCATCCATGAGCCGTGGACAGACATAGAGCAATGAGGAGATTGAATGTCTGTTTGGCATTTGGTCCTACTGCATGTAGGACCTCCAAGTATGTTTTCATCAACACGAGCTGCCTCTGATTCACCCCGCCCCTGAATTTTCTGTCCAATACCAGCGCAGTTCGTCACATGTGTGCTTCTGTTTGCAAATTTTGGTCCACTAGCAAAAAGTGCAATGAGAATGTGATCCGACCCAAATGAAAAAAATAAGTCCGCATTCGATCCCAACCAAATAAGTGGATCAGAGGACTTTCCAGGTGTGAATACACCCTTAGTTCTTTGGTCCCCAACTACCTGTAATGGCAGCTCACTGCTCCTAATGTGCTAATTGCTAATGCTAATGCTAATACTAATGGTAGATGCTGTGTGTATTAGGGTGAGTAAATGAAGATAATAAAGTGGGTTAACCCTAACCTTAATCTTAGTTTGAGGTGTGGTGGAAAAATTTACTTTTTATATTTTATACTCTTTATATTTTATACTGTTAGTACATCTTCTTTTAATGCTGAGTCATTAGTCATTATGTGTGATGTTTACCACTCTGTAACACCCCCAACCCAGGAACGGAGTTCTTGCCTTGAGTTAAAACCCAAACACCTAAATGTCTGAATGTGTAGATAGAGAATGGCGCCTGCACTCCAGATTGGATCCAAGCAAGGTTAGAGTGGAGAGGTCATCATGACCTCTTCACGGAGCAGAGAAGGAGTAGTATGGGGTGGTACGATGTACGTAAGGAATGACATCATAGTTTGAGGGGGTTGGATTTGGTTCTATATAATCTTTAGTTTTCTCTTGTTTAAGGAGACTTCATTTACAGAGCTTTGTCTGTGATTGATTTCTCAATAAATGCATTTATTATTTTAACTCTAACTTTCTCCCTTTTTCTTTGTGTGAGTTAACAGTTGAACGGTAAATTTCCACGACAAATGTCTTGCAACAGGGGAGGCCTATTTATCAGAGCTCTACAGTCTGTCGTATATCTGCATCATGGACCAAAAACATCTTTTCTTTTTTGGACTGTTGAAACCAAAGCTAAAACAAGTGGTGCCAGGTCCAACAAACCCCACCCCTGGAATGTATCGTAGCTTATTTTGGCATCGATCCAGCTGATGTCAACATGTCTATGTATGTGCTGATGTCAGCGTAGACATAGACAACACAGACACATTTCAGCCAATATAAGTAAATGTTTTTGTTTTTTTTTTAATTCATAAAAAATTTGAACTTTGACCTACTTTTCCCAAAATGTAATCACATTTACTCTTTTTCACTGGCCATTTATAAACCCAATTTGGTATGAATTCAACCAATAGTTTTGCTGCTGAAGTGTTAACAAACAAAGACACAAACCAAAACAAAAACAGTACCCCTTGCCTCCCCTTCCCAAATGCACCCAACATGTAACTCAGTGACATAAATATTAGGAGAGTGTTTGGCGACATCAGGGAACTGATATGATTAGCTCATAGCTACACATGTGATTTAGGCATGAGATAATGACGTGTAGGTTAGTTCTTACGTCTTCGTCACAATTAAATGGGCCAGATTAGAATATTTCATTTCTAAAAATCTTTGGTATGAACTTAAGGTGCAATAATCTAACTAAGCATTAGTCATAGAAATCAACCTTTAGTACTAAAACCTGTCACAGTAACGGACGGTTAACATGACTAGCAGCACCAGTTAGCAAAAAGAAGGAAAACGCTACTTATAACTTTCAGTTTGTTCGTGGTGAAATGATATCGAGCAATGAGAAGAAGGCCGTGCTGTTGGCAATGGTGTAGGTGTCCAAGCATCTAGTTTCAAGATGTAGTTGAGTGATTTTACTTTGAGTGAACTGTAAAATACACTCAATGTGGGAGGAAAAGCAATAAAAAGACACATAACAAAAGTCAAGGGCAGAATCAAGACACTAATGTAACAGTCACTGACAGTCACATGCAGCTGTGTCAGCCTTCAGTGTTGTTTTTCTGAAAACATTAACGCTAAGTAAATTTATATAGAGAAAAGGAAAAAATAAATAAATAAACATTGGCATTTAAAGGTTAATATTTTACTAGGAAGAATGGTGATTGTTATTGATTGTTCCCCCCTTTGTCTCATGTGGGCCACCAGTTTTGATTATCAGGCTGCCATGGCATTTCCTTTTATTTCCCTCTGTGGCCAAACGTGGTTAGGAAAAGATCTGTGACACGTACAGCTAAATAGTGAGACGGCAATTTTCTTAACCAATATGAGCTTTTTCCATTCAATTTTTCCACTCGTCTTTCAGTCTGTTTTTGGCTCTGAGGTAGTATTTGTCATATCTGAATGCATGAGAGAGGCAGCGTCTCTGTTTGGATGGAAGCACAAATGTTATGGCTGCGCTCTGTCTTCATCTGCTCTTTAGTGAGTCACTGGGTCTGAATTCAAAAACCTTTTGTGGCTTCTGTAACTACTGTGACTTTAAAGATAATTATATTTAGGAGATGACTGAGTCATACCGATCAATAAATCAGCAGAGGTCTTTTACTCTGGTTTGTCAGCTGTGATGGAAAAGAGATATTTGTCTTTTACAGTAACAGGGTAATTCTATTAAGTGTATTGGTTAAAAGTACGTGCAGTACTTCTAGATCTATGAATGAGTTTCAAGTGCTTATGACGCTGTGTGGAGTTTTTTTTTTGGGGGGGGCATCATCAGTGGAGTCTGGAGTCTCCCCTAGGAAATTCTGAGTGAAAAAGTGTAACTTCAATTTTACTTTTCTAATTTACACTATCAGTTTATGGAGAAAATATCAAATTCAGACAAGGTAATTGAATTTACAGTGGAATAAATGTCAAATGTGTTTTCTCCTGTACGTTAACAGCCCTTAAAATGTCTGAAGGACATTAACAAAAAGGATGTTAATAATTCTGTCCTAGCAGGATGTTGAAAGAGGCCTAAACCTACAGCCCCTTACAAACATGGACATTAATTTGTAAAGTTTAATTTAATGTATTAAACAATATAATTAGGCAGCTGTCAACATTTTGTTGTTCTAGATCACTCATCTATTGTTACTGCCTGCTTTTGGTCACTGCTAGTTTGTGTCAGCAGAACCATAATTTGACTGACATAATAAAAGTCCTATTGAGTGTCGAAGGTTTTTTTTAGCCACTGATGCTAGACGTCTTTTATTTTGAAACAAGAAATGAAGTGTTGCGTTAGTAGAAAAGTAGAATCCAATACTTTGAACAGTGAAAATGTTTATTAGAGTAAATTACAAATATTGGCCTGACACTAATGCTAATCTCCTTCAAATAAAGCTGTAGAAGTATTTAAAAAAATACTTCAAATGTTATAGCATTTTTTCAAAGTAAGTCCTCCACATGTGTTTTTTTTTTTTTTTTTTTTTTTTGAAACAGGGGGCAAATGCAGTTGGTCTACAGTATATATTAGCCCCTTGACTTCTACACCTACTTTTAAGAAAACATACCTGAGGGTCTAGTTTATGAGATTTAGCGAGCTCTAATTGCAGAAATTGAATATAATCTTAATTATACATACAGCACATTAATGTATAATCACATGGAAATACAAATGATTATGTTGTCATCACCTTACAATGAGCAGAGGCAACAAGATACCTTTCACTGTCTATCCATGTCTCTGTTGTTCTGATTTTTATTCAGCGTCTACTATGTTTGAGTGTTGATATAACATCGACTGTAATGGAGCATTTGAGTGTTTTTTAAACCATCATTGGAGGGTGAGGCATTTATGTGGTTGGAATCTGCATCTGCATTGCATTGCTAAAATGTTACACACTGAACCTTTAAAGTTAAAAGTCTTTACTACAAGTATCATAAAAATGCTATTATGATACTATGATATATTCCAGCTAACTCTAGATAGGACATAAAGTCAACAACAGCAACAGGAGGCAAAACAAACCTAATTCATCATCCGAAAGTGCACTGAGATCCAGAAATCATGTGAGAAGGCACCAATATATGGTTATTTTTTCCCTGCATATTGCATCATTATTGCAGAATAACTTTGTGACTTGATGATAGTTTTATTTTCTGTGCTGTGTCTTCATACTGAAGAGCAATCAGTCTCCCAATATCACTTACATCATTTCTATGTTAAATGTTGCATGGTTTATATGCTTCAACACACAAACGTTGTTTAAAGAAGGGCTCTCTCTGTCTTTATCTGGCGCTAGATATGTAAACAGAAGAGCTTACCATGCAACTGTCATAATGCAAATGAAATGCAAAACACAGCTGTGAACACTGATGAAGTCCAGAACAGTGAGCTGGGATGAAATTTTATACATTGTATAAAGGATTAGGTGTATAACAGGAGCTATATCAGAAATGTTCTGACAAGCAGTGAATGACAAGAGGAATTTGACCATCATTCTCACACTGTCATGTCTCATAGAAATCTGAGACACTTGAAAAAAACTGAAAAATAAAATAGGTTTAGACAAGACAGAGAGCCCTCAGATGCAGCCGGTGGTCTAAAAATCTGTAATCTTTCACTGATCACCAGCTGACGTGAGGTGAAGTGTAGATTTTAATCACTTTTTGTGGTGATGGATTCCAGAGAATGATTGAAGCAAAGGTTATTTGTCATAGTAGGTCACAGATGAGCAAGTGTTCCACAGATATGATGAATAGGTTTCTCTTAAGTGTAACCGAAGCAAAAAGGGAAAGATACAAATATAAAAGAAATAATTGTTAAGGGCCTCTGTGACTTCATCTCTGACAGTGATAGAGGAGTGTAATTGTACAAGGGTTTCAGTTCAACAGTGGTCATACACCACAAACTGTTGTTAATTATTTTCAATTCTCAGATCCTTAGGGTTCGCTTAATATATTTATCTTCACATACTCAGTGTGTTTGGCTCATTTTGTTAGCCTCTTGTGTCTCAGTGTGTCCCTTGCCTGTAGTGTTTCACACTAACTATCCCTGGCCTTGACTTGTTTTGCATAAAATACAAAAGCTGTTACAAGCATTAGCCAAAGGGCTGAGGACTTTGTTCCAAGGTCTATAGAAGCCCATCAGAGTGTGTGAAGTTTGTAATACATGCTGACAGGAAGTCTGTTCATGCCATGGCATGTCAAGCACACAGCTGTGTCAGCTCAGTGTTGTACATCATTTTCCTAGCAAATGAAGTGTTCCGCTGCTCAGTGTCATTTCTCATTGAGGCTTGGCAGGCGAATCGTTAACCTTTTGCCATGGGGGTTACTCCCTTTATCATGCTACAGGGAGCCATATGTTGGGTACACGGCACCACTATAACAAATGAAAGCCTGTTTAGTACTCTCAACTTCCACTAGTTTATGGGATGCATACCACACCAGCTGCAATGTCCCTAAATAAGTTCTGGTGGACAACTTCAGTTCAACTCAGTCCCCAGAAAAAGTTGCCATTGCACATCTCTGCAAAGCATGGTTATGCATAATCTCAGTGTGAACCAAACATATGCCTCATCTCAACATTTCTATGTATGTGTATGTCTTCATGGTACATTTCAGCCGTATCTGTCACATTCTTCCTTCATATGTAACCATTTAACCCTATAAGACCAAACATATATTTGATACATGAGTTTTGAAGCACTCTACATGATCAGTGTGATATATATATATATATATGTATATATATATATATATATATATATATATATATATATATATATTTTTTTTTTTTTTTAAATACCTGATGTATACAATTAAATACATGCAATACACGGAAAATCCACCAGCGGGGAGGAATTCCTTCACCAGAGGCCTTTCCAGTGACACTACAAGATTGTCAATGAGGAAGGAGGCAGAACTTGAAAAGGAATTACCAATTTGTTAGACATGTTTGTGTTATATTGTGTTTTTGTTTGTTCAAAAATGATAATATTTGAGCATTGAGACCTGATATATCAAATATGATATAAAATTGAATGTCATACATGGAAATTGATATTGGAAAAAACATTGTAGATTGTTCAGAAGAACCAATAAAGGCTCCAGTTTCAAAGAACTGGAATTTTCTGTCAATAAGTTAATGGTTCAGACTTTACAGGGTTAAGGTGTAACGTTTCAACCCCAGTTCTGACTCTAACTGCATCCACCACGGGATTCTGAAAACTGCTACAAAGTTGGAAACAGACTGAGGGTGAGGTGATCAGTGTCTGAATGAGCAGGTGTGGATGTGATGGATGCACTTCAGGGACATAAATTATGACAGAGTATTTCAAGATGCTTATGGGGAACCAGACTCCAGGTGGGTTAGTCTGAATTTATGTTTCAGACTGGTTTTACCACATGAGAAAACCCTATCCATAAATCTGTACCTGTTTACATTATGTATACACCATATTTACAATATTTTTGATGCTTTTTTGCTGTCATACAGTCCATTCTTATGGGGAAATGGAGGTCTTTTTTGTGACCAACTTTTTATTATTATTATTATTATTATTATTATTATTATTATTATTATTATTATTATTATTATTATTATTATTATTTAAAAATAAAACCAGACCTTGGATGCATAAGCCATGAAATATTCTTAATCCTACCATCAGGACTTTTTTCATGTGTCAAACTGACAAACACATCAACTGACTGAGGCGGCGGTTTCAACTGTTTTTAAAAGCCAGTGCAATGAATGAGGTTTGGCAGAAGCTGACTGAAGGACAGCTGACCTGAAGGCCTTAGATCAGAGGCAGTTAGACTGAGAATTGTACTCAAACAAAACTAAATATGACCAATTCAGCTCATAAGATAGAGCAAATAAGAAGTGAAGGCTCGACTCCAGTACTAAACTCCTTCAAATACAGGTGTGGTAATATGCCAGTATGGGAGGAAATATTTCTTATGTTATAGCATTATATTTGTTGAATTACATGTATTATCACCAGCATGTGTTTGATGACAGTTGACTCATAATTCTGTTTACAGCCCATAAAAAAATGGTTTATTATCACTTTAATTCTTTTATGGCTAGCCTTGGGTTTTTCATCATTTGATTAAAGTTAGGAAATGATAGTAGGATAAGAAGACTGGATTTTGTTGTTGCTTCATCCACACCAATCACATCCTGCCTTTAGAGGAACTTTACAGTGTATGTAGACATGCTAGATGTTCATCTACACCACAGGCGTTAAACATGTGGCCCGGGGGCCAAAACCGGCTCGCCAAAGGGTCCAATCCGGCCTCTGGGATGAATTTGTGAAATGCAAAAACGACACTGAAGAAATTAACAATCAAGGGTGCTAAAATAATTTTAGTTCAGTTCAATCTAAAGTGTGTCAGACCAGTAAAATACTGTCATAATAACCCATGAATAATGAAAATCAGAAATTTTCCTATTGGTTTTGGTGTGAAAAAAAAAAGAAAGTAAAATTACACAAAAATGTTAACATTGACAGACTGGCCTTTTACAAAAAAATGTGAATAACCTGAACAAATATGAACAACCTGAAATGTCTTAAAAGAAGTATGTGGAATTTGACCAATATTCTGCCTGTTATTAAATGTTTTGTTTATTTGTACATCCACTGTGATCTGTAAGTTGTGATTCATATGTATAAATGATAAACTGAGGCGTAATATTGTTAAAATTGCACTTATTTTTCTTAAGAATTTTCAGGTTGTTCATATATGCTCACTTTATGTTTAAGTACAATTCGTAGATGCAAACATTTTCAATATGGAATTTTACATTTTTCACTCAAAAAAATAGAGAAAACTTTGGAGTTGATATTATTTATCAGTTCTTATCCCAATATTTATATTATTTTACTGGTCCGGCCCACTTTATATCATATTAGGCTGGATGTGGCCTCTGAACTAAAATGAGTTTGACACCTCTGATCTATACCTATCAATGATTTGCAGAAACATACAAATACTTTTCTCCAAGCATTTGGGAAAATCCCTGATTATATTATATCCTAGATATTGACCCCTTTTTCTTCATCTTATTTTTTTTATTTTTTCTGTCTGCTTCTTCACCAGGCTTATAAATAAAAAACTATTATATACAGAGTATTTTCTTGAAGGGTTGATGAATATTTTGGGAGAATGTTTGAGTCTCCCTGTTTAAACAACCTCAGAGCTGTTAGCTTTTGTAACAAATGCACCAGATAATTGGAGATCAGACAAAACAGGAGGTGCCGAAACAGAATGGATCCTGGCAGCGACTCACTCTGATGATGGGGCTGTCCGGCTGTCTGTGGCTGCTTTAATGAATTTTCTGTATTTTGTTTGCATTCGCTGGGCTATAACAGACCCTGACCCTTTTTAAAACACTGATTACAACCGAAACAAAAGCTGACGTTTCCATAGAGATGAGATGGGGGGTTTTGTCTTTTTTTTTTTTTTGGACAGGCACAGGTGGCCAATAATGACCACAACCAGTATAATCACATGAAATACATTTCAAATATTTCCTGACCGGTACAGGACCTCCCCCTATAGTCTGTGATATGATCTAAGAACATATACCAGCATATGTAGCTCTGCTTCTACACTGCAAAAATCTAAATCTTACAAAGTGTATTTTCCTCACATCTAGTCAAAATATCTCATCATATTTGAAATAAGACATAGTCACCTAAAGCACAGGTGTCAAACAGGTGGCCCGGGGGCCAAATCTGGCCCGCCAAAGGGTCTAGTCCGGCCCTTGGGATGAATTTGTGAAATGCAAAAATTACACTAAGATATTAACAATCCTTTTAGTTCAGGTTCCACATTCAGACCAATTCAATCTCAAGTGGACATCATAATAACAAATGAATAATGACAACTTCAAATTTTTCTCTTTGTAAATGTAAATATTTTCATGTGTTTACACTAAAACAAAGTATAATTCTGCAAAAATCGTGAATAACCTGAACAAATATGAACAACCTGAAATGTCTTAAGAGAAATAAGTACAATTATAACAATATTCTGCCTGTTGCTAAATGTTTTGTGTGTTTGTATTTGATCCAGTGTGATCTGTGAGTTCTAATGTACATGTGTAAATGATAAACTGAAGCAGAATATTGTCAAAATTACACTTATTTTTTCAGTTTGTTCATGTTATTCACATCTTTTGGAAGGATAGTTTGTAGATGTATAGCCTTTCATAATGTAAATTTACTTTTTTGCTCTAAAAATCTTTGGAGTTGATATTATTTATATATTATTATGTTGTTATTTTACATGTTCGGCCCACTTCAGATCAAATTTAGCTGAATGTGGCCCCTGAACTAAAATGAGCGTGACACCTCTGACCTAACTTTTCAGTGACATATGAGAACATATTTTTAGACAGTAGATCTTGAAAATCTTATTTCAAGAAATCTTACCAAGATAATTTTCACTTTTTTCCATTAGCAGATTATTATTTTTTGCTTAATTCAAGATTTTTTTGCTTAATTCAAGAAAAAAAATCTGCCAGTGGAACAAGTGAAAATCAAATTGGTAAGATTTCTTGAAATAAGATTTTCAAGATCTGTTGTCTAAAAATAAGTTGTCATATCTCACTGAAAAGTTACTCTTTAGGTGATTATATCTTATTTTAAAGGTGCGGTGTGAGATCTTAGAAAAATGGTTTGAACAAGCTACATTTTGAAAATACACAATTCAAAAGTCCAAACCCCTTTCTTCAGACATCCCCCTGAAGCCACACCTCCAGAGTACTGGCATGCACAATTAGAGCTGCAACCAATTAATCGATTAGGTGCTTGAAGTGAATGGAAAAATTCACAATTCGATTAATCGACTCAAATTGATTAAAGGGAAATATTCTATTGCAGTTTTCCCGAATTGAAGCGTCTTTGTGTGTCACAATAAGTGTCCGTGTGAAACACAACAGTGGAACCAATGTTTAACAACAGAGAAATGAAGGAAACAAAGCTTCGATTCAGGAGATTTGTGGTTGAATGATTTTTTTTTATCACTTTGAGTCGATTAATCGGTTGCAGCTCTACACGCAATGCTTGTTCTCGAGGATTCACAAGTGCTGCACAGCAACAATTTGCCCGGCTCTGGTGGCCCTGCCCCGATCCATGCATACCTCATTCAGTCTCCTCCAACACCCCCGCTCTTACAGAACAGCCCCAGTTCATACCTATTTGACTAACATTACATTTCCTAGTGATTTATGTTAGCGACAAAACAGCTTACCGGTGAACTTTCCATCCTAATAGAACTAATATAGCCAAGCTCTGGCTTCGCTTCCTGTACAAGTGCTCCAAGCCTCTGAGAACGCACGATTCATGCACGAAGAGGGGTACGCGCAGAGGGGGGAGGGACAAATGGCAGTTGAGTTTGACAGACATATCACCGTTCAATCATTTCGAGTGGGTGCTCAAAATGATGGGATGGTATTTTTTCAGTCCTGTCCGTTCCACAGGTGACTACAGTTTTTTATTTTTGTGTTAGAGCATTTAATTAATTGGTTGTAACTGGGGTGTGAAGGGGATTTTAAGCAATATAGTAAAAAATGCTCCAGGAAACATCTCTCACCCCACCTTTAAGTGTGATGAGATATTTTGACTAGAAATGAGAAAAATACACTTGGTAAGATTTAGATTTTTGCAGTGTACCTGTTGTCTTGTTGCAGTGGGAACATCGTGTGTGGTTAAAACTGTTTAAGTGCTAACTTGCTAATGTTGCTGCAGACCTAATCCTTTGTTTAGGGAGTTGAGATTGATTGAGGTGCTTGGATGGTTTAAATACATTTACGCGGTGAGACAAAGCACCTAAATTGCAAATTTACTGCTAAATTTACTGTAATCATTCTGCTTTGCGACACTGGCTGCTTAGAGATGTTTTCGTAGTACATCTTTAAAATTGGCACAAGATAATGGTAATGAATCTTTGGGATACATAAACTGAACGGGTGTTTTCCAAAAGTACACTTAGATGATTGTGAAATTGCCTGTGCTTTTCTGGACAATGCTTCGTTGCTGAGCCATGGCATCGTGGTATTTGTGCTGGCAGTCGTGCGGAGGTTTGCTGACGGGCATCGGGAAAGGAATCTAACTGCTAGTTAACTTTGGCTGAACCTTTAAATGGTTTTGAACTAGGACTGTTGATTTTGGCCTCGGCACTGTACTTGCTTTATAATGGGATTGCTTTACGGCCAGGATGGAGACAGGAAACAATTACAGCAATCCATGCGGTAGCTCTGTCAGCGCACACATGACATGTAAAAAGTATGTTAAAACAGACTTCATCAGTCAGATCAATGCGCACGTCAGTAAGAAAATACTTGGAAGAGCCTGGATTGTAAGGTTAGGTTTACGGTCGTAACCTGGGTTGAAGTTCTGCAGTTTGTCTGTTTATAAGAACTGTCTGGAAAGACGTTTACATGTTCTGCATAGCAACTGTATTGAGTTAAACAGATAAGGTCCTACCTATCTGCGCTGTGTTTGAATATTCACTTAAGATTCCTCCTTTGCTGTGTGTCTTTCACCCTGCATGAGAAACAAGTGTGTGCAAAGAATGACACATCGCAGGGAGAGTGAATGCATTTGCAGTATTGTTTGTGAGTAATAGATTTTTTGTATTTGTGAGCTTTAAAGCAGATTAAGAAGTCTGTCCGTATACTGTATATTTTGTTAGCATTACTACTTGATGGGCAAGATAGAAAAGAGAGGAAAGAGTGGTAATATTACAGTATGACAGACAGTATGAGCCTGCTCCAAAGCCCAAGTGCTCTAAAATGCATTGACAGTTTCTTTGACAGGCTACACTATTCAGCTATTGATGCACTGTAGACCATTTTATTCAGGTCAAGGTGTTCAGGGGATTTGAGAAGACAACTAGGATTTGACATTTCCTCAACACAAATTGGAAAGAGATCCAATTACTCTGTTTGGCCTGCCGTTAAGTAAGGAGTGAAGAGATTTTGACAGATTTCTTTGACAATTGTTGGAGTTTAAGTGAGACTTAACTGGCATATTTTCATGCTTGAAAATGACAGACGCTAACAAAATTCTGTTTTTAAGATGCCCCTGACAGCAGTTTTTAAATACAGTTCTTTTTCACAGTGATATGTCTCTGAATTATAGTGTTTATTCATGTTTGCCTTGAGTCTAGTTTCTCTCATTAGGGGGAGTTTTTGTTGGTTTTGATTGTTTGTTATAAAACTCTTGATAGACATGGATGTTTGAGAAACAAACACTGATCCATTTGCATGTATCTTATTAAATATAGGCCGCATTAGAGAAAGGAGGTACTGGTTTCAGTTTCCATATAATTTTATGGCATATTTTACCCTGTGATAATCCCTCTCTAGATTATATTTGCACCTTATCACCTCTCTGTCACCTTGTACTGTAGCTCACAGGCGGAGTTATTAATCCTGACTTGGGAATTTAATTTGAATTTGAATTTGTTTACATTATTTAGGAATCACATTCTTCCTTCAAAGAACCATTTCACAGCTTTAACCTATGAAAACCATCATAAAAATCACATTTCAGGAATCCAGGGAGCACACCAAAAACACTGATTACTTCCTACATCCTTTTATTGCTCTGTCCCAACAGATACAAATATTGGGTCATGAATATATGCAGTCATCCTTAAAAAATGAGCCATGGAAAATCTGCAATGTGTGATAACATTGCACAATGTTACAATGATGTTATAAGTAAATACACAAAGCTCGCCGCAGACTGACACCAATTAATCTCACAGTTGACCTCGGATTAAAAAGGGGGATCGGTCTTCCCTCTAAATGCTGTGAAGAACAACAACTCCATCTGATAGGTCAGAGGTTAGCATGCATGAGTACGAATACATGGTGTGTGTAAATAAAATGATTTGTGTTATTCTATGCAGTTAAGGCATTTCATCTTTTGCATTAAGTTTATCATGTTCAGTGTTGTCAGTGGTGATACCATGTACTTGTCAGTGTTATTAGGAGACACTGGATAATTCCTTTAAATCAGCAGGAGCCGTCCTGACCCCACATTCTGCTTTAGTTCCACCCCTTTTGTCTAAATATAGTCACTTCTGGCTCCAAAAAGCCAACATGACAATGGCTAAAACCACACTTCAGGAAACAATGGGTGACGTCGTCATTCCTCCATTCACTAATTAGATAAACAGTCTGTGAATACAACAATTATCCTTAGTCATATATCCTACTGAGAGCCAGAGCAGTAAACATTTCTGCTTTTTTTTTTTGGCATTAAATAATTGTCTTGACTGAAAGCAGCATGATGTAACATTTTTAATTTTTTTTTTTAGAATCTGTTTATTTATTTATTTATTTATTTATTTTACAAAGCTGTGAAACTCATTGCTGGCTCTCAGGAGGACATTCACAGTCAAATTCATATTTTCGGTGAAATTTATGGTGATGAGACATTTTTCAGCCTTGCAAATGTGTGTGTGTGTGTGTGAGTGTGTGTGTGTGTGTGCAGATGTTATTGGAATATTTGTGACCTCTTTCGTATGTCCATGTCAGACCAATAAATGGATAATGATGACCAAACATATAAAGTATTTGAAGCTGGTAAATATACAGTTAGTGCACTGTGTAGATAATGACATTAATAATAAGAATAAGAATAATAATAATAAGAAGACAAGGAAGAAGAAAAAGAAGGAGACCATTGTGAAACTGTACCTTTGAAGAAGTGGGTGAAAAAGTTTCATTTTCTGTAACTATAAAACTTAACTAAACTAAACTGTCAAAATTGACACGTTAAGTAATCCATCATCATGATTAATTGCAATTTACTCATATGCCGCGCAGAATGACTCTGAATGTCTCTGACAACAAATTTGGGGAAGTTTGTCCAAGTAGAGTTACCGTCGCGAATGCGCAGATGGGCAGTTGATCCGGTAGTGACAGGCAGCAGAGCCAACCCATAAAGATGGAAGATGCTAAACAGTACGTTGGTCCTCTGGATGGAAATATGAGGACAAAAAATCCCAACACGGAACAGTCAACTGACATAAAGTATTATACAGACTCTGCAGGAAGGAGTTTTCTTTTCACTGAAGCACTTCCATCTTAAAATTTCACAGTAACGTGAAGCATACATTAATCAGGCATTCTGCTAGCACATCGGCTAACGTGTTGCTCAGCTTATGACAAATACGTTAAGTGCATATATAGTCCCTTCTTTCTTTGAGTCTGTTTGTTCAGGCAAAATGAAACACGATTAATATAGATTAAAAATTAATGATATTTAATTGTTACTAATTGAAATTAATCCACAGCAACCCTGTGATTAATCTGATTAAAATTTTTAGCGACAGCACTTATCTATAATCCCATGTAGGGATGTAACGATATGAAAATTTCATATCACGGTTATTGTGACCAAAATTATCACGGTTATCATTATTATCGCGGTATTATTGAAATTGTGCTCAAAATGTTCAAAAAGTACTTATTCACACACTAAAATAATTTAACCAAGTTGTATTTAAAAAAACAAAACAAAAACAAATAAAATAACAGGCATAATGTACTTTCTGTTGGCAGAAATATTCAAATATTAACCCTTAGTGGTCTGAGCTTATTTTGGCCATTTTTCAGTACTTTTGATTTTGCCTTTATATACTATATACAGAAATGTTTACTATACCCATATTTGGTATCTCTTTTTTTCAGCAGAACTTCATCTATATCATCTGTCTATTATTTTTTCACTTTAACCTACTATATCAACATAAAAGGACAAAAAACACAAAAAAAATATAAAATCCAATTTGAAAAATGTATATAATTTATTGCATAAATAACACAAAGATGCTTAATGAACCTTTTCAAAGACTTTAAAAGTGAATATTGGTTCCATATATTAGGTATATAAAATCAAAATTGTAATAAATTAAAACTATACTCAACTAGAAGCACTCGGAGAGCGCGGACCTCCGCCAAGGCTGATCAGCGGCCCCCCCGTGGGCCCCCCCACCCCCGATCACCCCCAAAATGTAATCATTTTTTCCTCATCCCATTTCCAACAAACCCTGAAAATTTCATCCAAATCTGTCCATAACTTTTTGAGTTATGTTGCACACTAACGATCAGTGGCCCCCCGTGTGGGCCCCCCCACCCCCGATCACCACCAAAATTTAATCATTTCTTCCTTATCCCATTTCCAACAAACCCTGAAAATTTCATCCAAATCTGTCCATAACTTTTTGAGTTATGTTGCACACTAACGGACAGACAAACAAACAGACAGACAAACAAACAAACAAACCCTGGCAAAAACATAACCTCCTTGGCGGAGGTAAATATTTGACATGAAAGCATCACTTTATGTAGGGTTTTTTCCCCATAAAAGTGCGGTAATCAAACACGGTTATCATGATAATTAGAATTTAAATGGTAATACTAACCGTCTGCAATTTTACCACAGTTTATCGTTATAGTTATACTGGTAATCGTTAGATTGCTATTCCCATGTCTATGGATTACATTTCCAAGCTCTACTAAAAGTATTGTAGAAGAGGCATCAAACAAGCCTAAATTCTGAGGGTGCACAAGTAGATTACATGACATGTTATAATAATAATATGGTATAATTCCATGTCTACAATGTCATCTGATCAACTTGTGCCCCTTCAGAATTTTTAATTATTGTTATTTTTGTACACTAGCTAAATAAACTCCCCAAACAGAGACTGTCCATATCAATAGATCAGCATGAAGTGCATTGACTTGTTTCCTAAAGAACCAGTGTGACACAAACTGTCTAGATAATAAGAATAAATGTCTGTCTTTGAGATTCTATTGCTACAGAGAGGATTTCCCTGTGCCGTGGGCAGAGTCCTCAGATGGATGCTCTCGGAGCTCACTGTCCAATGAGGCAGAGTGAAAGGAGATGGGCTCCTTTCTCATCTTTAGTAGAGCTTGGAGATGTAATCAATAGGAGCACCTGAGTGTAGCTGAGTGTTGTATAAAGTGATATATAAAGCAAATTAACACACCACTACAACTGCTCCTGTTATTTTTTACTCCAAAGACTTTCACTTTCATTACAGGTATTATTATTATTATTTTTTTTTTACATTTTAATCGGGAACTGGGAATGCATTGACTACAGAAACGTGAGTGCACAAGCCCACCATCGTGCATTGTTGCCTGGCAACTTAACTAATGCAGACCTCAAATTGTTGCTGCTGCTGTTGCTGTCAAAGGAGCATCTTGGGAAAATGGCTCAGTGAAGTAAAATTTTTGAAGCTCACAGATTTTATTCGGAGAGACCCATGAGAATACACATGTTCGTAAAATTGCATTGCCTATTATTTTATCAGATTTTTGTCAACAACCAATTGTGGGTGAGTAATAACCTTCGACACAGTGCTGCGAAGAGAGCCTGTTCAACTCAGTTTTAAGTACTTGGCATCAGATCTAAAAAGGTGCACTGTGTGTATGTATACTCTCTGGCTTATTATCACTATCAGACTGAGTCACATGTAGTTGGCCCTCGTCAGAGCTATTGGTTTTCCATGATAACTTTAATGAGCCTCTCGGCGGAGGTTTATTAAGGTGTCGTCTGGGGAAAATGTGAGGGTCTGTAATTGGAATGACATTTAAATACGCTCCCCAGTTTCTCCCTCAGACACACAGATCAAAAATGGTCAGGATCAGGTGTCAGTCCTGTTTCTGTGTAAAGCAAAGGTGCAAAGCCATTTTTCTACACTGCTGCTGCTGCCTCAAATGTCACATGAGATAATTTGCACCTTCAGTAAACTGTACCTATGGTGTACAATATGTGTAGGATTGTACTTCTCCTCTCCAATAGCATTGTTGATGCAATTTTCTGCCATGAGAAATCGATTGCTGTGAAAGCCTGCCTGCGGAAAATAATTTGATTTCCCAGTATTTTTTTTTTTTTTTGGTGATTTTGTGGTTTAAAGAGCAGATTGTGATGATTCATTCACCAGATACAAATCTTCAACTGAAAGAGTTTTATTTACGAGAAAAGCGAAGAAAATTGGTGAGAAGAGAGGTTACTATGCACTGAGCTCCATTTAAGAAGTGCATTGATTTCTTACGGAGTGGTTACTTCTACTGCATGGATTTACTAACAAATGGTCTACCAAGAACTCTGCGACTTGGGTTAATGTGCCCTTTATGTGCAAATACTTTATATGTATGTGTTGCAGAGTGATAATCTCACCTACGCTTTGTAGAACACCATCTGTGGAGAACATCAAGTGAAAATACTCTTTCTCTGGCATGTGTCTTTTCTCATTTGCACTCTCTGCCTCTAACTTATTCACTTTGTCACTTCCTCTCGCTGTCATTCTCTCACTTTTTGTCACAATTGCACACACACGTACTGATACACATGTGCAGGTCATCCTTTCACAGTAAGACGCTCACTTTTACTCTATCACTCCTCCGTGCATTTTACAACTTTGACCCCAATCTGTCTCTTGTCACTTACCTCCTCTTCTTCCCCATCTTTTCCTTTGCTGTATTCTCTCTGTCAATCTCCGCGTAGTTCCTTTTCATTCCTCCTTCTCTTTATATTCTGTCCTTTCGACTCCTTGTTAAATGTCTATGCCCTCTTCTCTGATTAGTAAGAGATCTCTTTGTCTTTTTTTCCGTCACTCTTGGAATAAGAATTGATCCTCATATTCAACCTAGAGAATGCACCTCAGGCGAGTTAATGACTAATTTGTGAATGATCCCTGGGCCTTTATCCCCTCAGTGGGTAACCCTGCTTTGAAAGTTCCTCATCTGGAACAGTGATGATGTTGAAAGCAATATAAGTGTGGAAGACATACGGGGAGCGGAGGAGGAAGAAAGAAAAGCTCAGACAGAAAAAAAACAGCTCATGAACATTATTTGAGCTTAATATTATGCAAATGATTGAAACTACATTCTTAGTGGTGAAATCTGCTGTATTTTATGCTTGTATACTATAGAGCATTGTTTCTGAACCTTTTTTGAACAAACGCCCCCTCATGTCATCATGAACCTTCTGACCCCCCCCCCATGACAAACACTGGTAGAGTATGTGTATGTATGTGTGTGTGTATTGAGGGGCTGGTCATACTGAAGGTAATGCTGAGCATCTGCTATAACTGGATAAGCTGTGTTTGCTGAGGTGTGGAGTGAGGATACATGATAGGCTAAAAGTAATCTGCTCTGCCACAGTGAGGGACAAATCCCTCCCTTCAGCCTAAGCACACATGAAACTACATAAGATATATGCCAAAGAAGTAAACCAACATGCACAGTATGTGGACTTACATGTCACTCTTTTTTAAGGTGGATATATGTAGTATTTCAAATATTAAAACATTTCCTTAAAGCAGGGTTTTTCAACCTTGGGGTCGGGACCTCGCTTGGGGTCACCTAGAAATCATATGGGGTTGCCTGAAATTTCAAGCAATTGATAAAAAAAAAAAAAAAAAAAAAAAATTATAAAATTACTAATAAAAATATTTTTTATGATTCAATGTATATAGTCATTATAATTAAAACACCACACATTTTTCCTAATAAAAATCAAGTTCATATAAAATGTAGGATATAATATCTGAGAGGGCATATCTTGATTGACCTGATCATGTGACTGCATGGGTTACTATGCTTCAACCTGCCCTGACACAGCTGCAATCAGAAAACTGGACCGAACAAAGAATGGAAAGATTACTTCACCTGCCTGGCCCCGCTAAGACATCTCCAAGAGAAAAATGTCTCCATTTTGAATATCTGGGGTCGCCAGAAATTTGTGATGTTAAAATGGGGTTACAAGAGACGGATCAGTGCAGCGTCTGCAGTGATGCGGTCATTGTATCGGTCTGTCGTGGTGAAGAAGGAGCTGAGCCAAGAGGCGAAGCTCTTGATTTACCGGTCAATCTACGTTCCTACCCTCACCTATGGTCATGAGCTTTGGGTCATGACCAAAAGGACAAGATCCCTGATACAAGCAGTCGAAATGAGTTTCCTCCCCAGGGTGGCTGGGCGCACCCTTAGGGATAGGGTGAGGAGCTCGATCACCAGGGAGGAGCTCGGAGTAGAGCCACTGCTCCTCCACATCGAGAGGGGCCAGCTGAGGTGGCTCGGGCATCTGTTTCGGATACCTCCTGGACGCCTCCCATGGGAGGTGTTCCGGGCATGTCCCACTGGGAGGAGACCTCAGGGAAGACCCAGGACACGTCGGAGAGACTATGCCTCTCGGCTGGCCTGGGAACGCCTCGGGGTCCCCCCAGAAGAGCTGGAGGAGGTGTCTGGGGAGAGGGAAGTCTGGGCATCCCTGCTTAGACTGTTACCCCCGCGACCCGACCCTGGAAGAAGCAGAAGATAATGGATGGATGGATGGAAAATGGGGTCACAAGCAAAAAAAAAGGTTGGGAACCACTGCCTTAAAGTATCATTAGAGTTTTTAGAATATAGTGCTTATGTCACAGACACCAATGTTTTGGATTGTAGAGATGTGATCTGAATATATTTATATTGTCTGATGGATTTATGTGACCACTAGAGGGAGTTACAAGTCACTCTGTTGGTTTCCCATTTTGAGGAAAACGAAATACCAGAGTGTCTTTGGCCAAAGTGTCAGAAAGTGACTAGATGGGATGAGAACCACTGAGAAACAACTTTTAGAGTCAGTGAAAGTGACAAAGTAATAAAAAGTTACAAGCACTGTTGTTTTTTTCAGCACTGGACACACAGCTTTAAATGAAAAGAATTTCATCATCACAGTTTCTTCTTAAGGTTTCATTATGAAGCTTATAAAAGTATGAAGTTACTGTATTAGGTTATTGTGTTTGCTACCATTTGTTGATCAATGGTTCACACTAAATTGACAGTTCTGATCTTGTTTGGACGATTCCAAACAGATCTTTAGTGCAGCTATTGACAACACAAACTGTACAGAAAACAGAGATGATTTGTGGCTGTACTCTGATGGTTTTCTGTCTGAAAACAGAGCTGTAATGTAAACTATCAGCTGTTGCAACGCGTGAAGATTATAAGACCGTGTTATTTTGGCTGATTGTCAAAATAAGTGACGGGCAACAAAACATGGCTGGTTAGCTCAATTGATTAGAGCATGCCAAGGTTGTGGGTTCGATTCCACTATGAAACAAATTCCTTGTACACTCAATTGTAATAAAGTCTGTTCTAAACATGACGACACCATAATACAGATGTGTGTAAACACTGAGCTTTTGTCTTTATGCAGTCCATGGATGGATTGCATTGATTCATTGGTGGTTTTGGTCAACGTAAGCGTGGTCTATGTAGTATGCAACTTCCCTCTGCTGTTGACAGTTTGGAACATCAGTACTGCTTAGAACCTCTTTAAGAACAGTGACGATCTCGAGTCTTAAAGGCTGATTAGTGTTTGTAGGTTTTATTGCTGAATAAAGACTATAGTTACACATTTTTGACTGACAGGGTTAATAAAATTAAGATTAATATAAAGATTGGTTATTTCCTATCAGTGGAACATTTTAAACCATAACGAGACATGCTTTGTACTAACAATTCTTCAAAAACAATTCATTAATAATACTAATTAAAGCACTGAACAATGAATTTTGCAATTAGTGCAATTAACTGATTAGGCATTCATGTGGGCATGGAGAAAAAAGTGAGGACAAACTTTTCATGTCGACTACGTGAAGCAGAAGCAGATTATTATTATTATTATTTTTTTCTCTTCATTAGTGGAAAGCACCAAACCACAATGCCCACTGTGTCTAAACAGACACGAACAATGCAATTTTACTTGTCATTGTTTCCCATTTTTATTTTGGTCTCAACCTGCACTTTGGCTGCACAGACTGGATGATTATACCATGTTCTAATCTGTCAAAATGACAGACTCAGAATGAATAAATATTCAGTTAATGTGACCCCTGAAGCTGAGAAATGTTGGATAAAGATGAGCCTTGTGCAAGCATTACACTGAATGGTTGTAGTCAGATTGCTGTCAGTGGCTCCTCTTTATAGCCGCTCTGAAAAGATCTGTGATTGGTCAAAATCAGCTACCAGATTTTCTAAAGCCTGGAAAAAGATCCAAGATGAGGTGCAGACCAAGGTTGTAATAGTTTTGGATTTTTCATTATAGTTTAGTTTTATTTAGTTTTGACTTTTTTTCCTCTAATTCAGTTGGTTTTAATTCGTTTTTAGAGCAGGTTTGGTAGTTTTAATTAGGTTTCGTTTTTTTCCTAAATGCTTAGTTTTAGTTTAGTTTTAGGTTGTTTTTTTTTATATCTTTTCTCTTCTTCTCCATCATATTCAAATAAATCCCAGACAGGACTCTGCTGCTTTCTCCCAACTTTAGTCTCCATGTTTCCAGGTAGAGTGGGGACCAGAAGACGACTGTAAACCACAATTGACCACAAGTGATGGACCATTAAATATCATATGGCGCCAGCAGCTAAAATTGCTCAAGTGAAATAGATCGATTTCATATCAATTGGACATTTTTTTTCTTTTAATTGTAGTTTTTATTTATTTCAGTTAACGAAAATGTTTTTCCAATTCTAGTTTTTGCCATTTGGTTAGTTTTCTTTACAATAATAACATTGGTGCAGACACTTTGTGCCCTCTTAGACCACTTGAATTACAGTAGTCAGGCAAGTTTTGGTTGAACTTTTGCCTGTAACACCCCAAAAATATTACCTACTGAAGCTTTAATACTTTAAAAAGCCAATGTCATCAGTCAAAGTCATTGGAGTCTGTGTTTTCAGGACTTTAAGATAAGGCTGTTGCCTGTTTCTGTCTATAATTGCATACTTCTTTTGGGTCTCCTGAGTTAAAATTCATCTCTCTGATCTTTTTGTGAACTTTGATTGTCTTTATCCAGTACTCTGGAAATCTTTGTAAATCACAGCTATGGGCTGAAATCGTGTGAAGATGCCAGTGTGTATTTTGGGTCTATGCTTGATACACTGTAGAGTAGGGGAACATCAATGCTGTATCTTAATTATTGAAAAATCCCTTTCACATAGAACTTGGCCAATTTTTCCCAGGCTACAAGGCGGCATGCATCTTTTGACATATCTGAGAAAATGGAAATCACCGCTGTTACGCTGCAGTGACTACACAAAATGTACATCGATTTTTGTGCATATGTAACAATTTGTGCCTGACAGTGAATCTGAGTTTCCGTGTAATGTCTGTAGTGATGTGGCAGTAGGCTACTAAAAAGAGAGTGGATACGGGAGAGGCTCATTATGTAGTAGATCTTTAGATGTCACATTAATCTGTATTCTGATGTTGAAACTGTCTGATTAAGTCTGGACTGCATAAAAGAAAAGCCACAGTATGTGCACATCGCAATGACGTTAACATCTAATTACGATGCTATGATTTGGTCTGTGAATGCAAAATGATCATTTTCATTGCCCCCTGTTCAGGCTATCAATCAGCTTGTCAACTCACAGCAATAACCACAGTTTGATGAGTACGAGAGCAGCGGGAGTAAAGCCAAATCCTATTTTAATGTTGTAATGAAAATAAGGATAATATAGGAAGCACGTTGGGGAATTAAGCTGTGGCATCTCACTTCAGATGTCCTCTGACTGTGATTCAAAGTTCATTTCAGTTCAAGTTAATTTGGGGTCTGAAAGGCTCAAAAGGTAGGTATATAACATTACAGTGAGTTTTGGCCAATTTTTCAGTCTTCAAGGCAGAATGATGTAAAAAGGATGAAACCCGCTGCTGTCCGTATCCTGCTGATACCACGCTGTTTGAGTCATTAGGTCTAACCAAGTAATCAAGTCTTTGAAAAAAAAAAAAAATTAACGAACAGAAGAAAATGCAGCACAATTTTCTAGAGGGTGAAAAGGCCCATGTGAGGCACACATCTGTGTTCCTGTGCCTCGTCTTTCTCCTTTCCTTTCCTTTCCTTTCCTTTCCTTTCCTTTCCTTTCCTTTCCTTTCCTTTCCTTTCCTTTCCTTTCTTTACTTCTGGTCCTGTCAGCAGCATATTTTTGGAGATGTGCAGCACTTTAGATCAAGGATGGAAGGAGCTCAGGGCTTAGTGCTGAATTTTTCTGAATGTCTGCCAGTTGAAGAGGAGAATGAGAGTTTCTGGGACTGTCTAAAATATGCATTCTGTAGGGGGAAGAAAATACATCCATTCGATGCATCACATCCTGTACTGCAAACATAAACAGAAAAAGGTTACATTTTGGCATTTCTGCAAACCAGTCTGTACACTGTGGAACCAAATATTCATTTCATATCAGGAATAAGAGCGACAATATTTTAACTAACCCCAGTTACCAGAAAATTTTTGCTTTTCCTCAAATGGACAGTAGGTGTACAGTAGGGAATTCAAGAAATTTTCCACTGAGACAAGTTGAGATTTAAGATTATTCAAAGAAAAAGCAGACTAAGGTTTTCAAAGCGTCCTCCAGCAGAAATCAGCAACATTAGGCTCTTCTCAGCTGGGATCACAGACTTGAAGAAAAAAGGAGAAAAGCTACAGCATACTGATCATTTCACAGCCTTTTAATTATGCAAACAGAGGATACTGTTACGTCAAAAAGTTTTTTTTCTTCAGTTCAATAAAAGCACATTGATTAGGGGTCAAGAAAGGTTTATGATAAATATAGATTGTGATTAATTTTTCAATTCCAGTCTTTGTGAGTTTTTCTGTATTAAACCAAGCCTTTCTCAAGCCAAGTGCTGTCAGTGTGTAAAAACACCATGATATTCTCAGAGAAGGAGGAAAAGCGCTGTTAACCCTTTATCGAGCAAGTGACTATTTTTGGTAATTTCCACATACATAAGACAGTGACATCAACAGTTCCAGTAAGGACAGTGAGTCAACAATCTCAGGTCCAATGTGGTCTACAGGGTTTGTAAGGTCCACCTCTGCATGAACAGTGAGTGTACCTGCTTTGTTAGGTACCATGAAGTAATGGTACTAATGTAAGGAATGATGTTCAAAGGGAGAATGTGGATGTGGACAGGTATCAGCATTTGTGTTGTTATAGTGTTCTAAAATACATGTTCCTTTCACTTTACATGTGTTTTCTTTGTGTATTTTTTTTTTAGATATACTTCTTAGATTTTTTTTTTTGGGCACTTATGGGTAAGGGACCAAATATGGTGACTTCCCTGAGCTTGATTTTCTACTTGACATTAAAATATTTTGAAGATTTTCACAAAAATAATAACGTCTTGTTATGTCCTCCAATAACACACAAAGGTTGAATTTTTGAATTTCAGAGTATTTCTATGAGTAACCTATTAAGAGGATAGCTAGAAGTTAAGAGGGTAGAGATACATGGATGCAGAAATACAGATATGAAACATGGTTTTGATTCACAGAGACTGAAGTTAAGTCAGTCAACTGATGGTGGAGAAAACAAAAATGCTGAATAAAGACGTGATATAATTTTTGAAGCTTAATGTTATTTATCGGCCACCACCTGTGTCTAACTCTGCCATAACTTGTAACGGTTCTGGCGATTAATCAGACTATCAGTGTGTCCAAATAGTCCTTTTTGCTTATTAAAATTCCCAGATGAGTGAATTGACCTGGAAGAATGTGAATATCAGCCATAATAAGAGCTGTCTGAATTCTCTAAATGCAAAGGAAAGGAGCTTCAGTGCTTCCTTTAGTACCTTTTTTAGCAGAGGATACACTAAACCATCCTGTACCACAGGAGAGGACAGAATACAATCCTACAATTCACTGCAGCGGCAACATTAGCAGGACCTGACTATTCACAAAAACAAATGATCAACATGACACACAGGTCACATATTTTATGATCATATGTTTTATACTTACAACACTTGCTGGTGTAAAATGTGAAGTTTATGCAGCAGAACCTGTGCTTATTTCTGATGAGTTAAATCTTTACAACCTGAAGGACAGTCATTAAATAATTCCTTCAGTCACAGATGCCTGAATAAAACTAAATAGTAAGCAATGAACTGGATTTTCAGGAGGAGAAAAGCAGCTGAATCAGGCTGGAAGAACCTCATCTGTGGGTTAAAATGTAGTAAATGTAGGCGTATGATGTGTAATTCAATATGTATACTTCAGAATGACCACATGTGGGTTTGTAGATATATGGATATAATTTAGAACTTTATCCTTATCCTGCGTAGATTTAGTATTTTAGTACAATCATGACTATACAGGATTAATATGTATGTATATTTAAGTGTATGTGTGCGTATATATATGTATATGATTGTATATGTGTGTGTGTGTGTGTGTGTGTGTGTACATATTGCTGGTTTAAACTAAGGGGTGAGAGCTAATAAGCTATGCTTCTTTTCACTTCTTTTCGAAAATGACTCTTTCTTTTTTTTTTGAGTGTATTATTATTTTTTGCTTCCTTGAATTCTCATTTCCATTTTATGTTGTACTAAGAAGTCAATTAGTAGCAATCAGGAAGCTTGTACCATTTCCATATTCGAAATAAATAAAAAATAGATAAATGAAAAATATCGACAGAGTAAACAAGATGATGAAAGTGTCTCACTATTAGTGCAGCTTTAGCCTTTATTCAAGCCTATTTCTTTTCCAACCTTAATAAATAAGTCCAATTTTTATTTGCTTTGTCTGTATTTATGTTAGGGATGGAGAGATTCACAGATTTGAATCGGTGGTCTGAGACAGACGTTCGTGATGTGACTGCACCTGTAGCTTCAGTGAACATCGGATACAACTGCCGGCTAAATGTGCAATGTATCTTTCTTAGTGTGTGTGCACCAGTAAAACCCATGGTTACTTCAGTTATTACGTAGCTTATCTCCTCTACACCCGTGTTTTCGAGGCGCCTCGAATTAGGTCTACACAATATATTGTTTGAGCATCATTATCACAATGTACGTGTGCACAATAGTCACATTGCAGGTCCTGCAATGTAGGAGGCAAAGGAACTCAACATGTTCTCATCGAATTTCAACCTGGGTACCTGACATACTCTGCGTACAGCAATCCGCCAATCACAACTTAATCAGTTTGCATTGGAAGACCACGCCCCTGCACATGGAATGAGTCACTGGTAACATTGAAAAGTGAGCAACGAACAAGAGAAAATCACCAAAAATGAAGACTTGGTGCCAAAAAGAAAGTTATCTGGAATTATTTCGGCTACAAGACGAATGATATCGAAACACGTGTTCTGTTGCCACAATGAGAGGAAACACAACTAATTAGTTTGACCATTTATGTTGGCACCACACAGCTATTATATCCTCTTGAGTATTTTTTCATATCGCAATATATATCGCAGGGTTAAAAAAAATTTGAATGTCAGTTTTTTCCAATATTGTGCAGCCCTACATTGAATGCACCATCACTATCCTTTAAAGTTTTATTAAAACATATGGGAGCTGGATGGTGCATCTGCAGTTTGTAAACAGCAAACATGGAGGATGCAGGAAAATACAGGGTGGGGAAGGAAAATTTACAATGAACATTTAGTTGTTTTTTCTCAGCAGGCACTACATCAGTTGTTTTGAAACCAAACATATATTGATGTCATAATCATACCTAACACTATTATCCATACCTTTTCAGAAACTTTTGCCCATATGTGTAATCAGGAAAGCAAACATCAAAGAGTGTGTGATTTGCTGAATGCAGGCCACCCAAAGGAGATTTCAAAAATAGTTGGAGTGTCCATAAAGACTGTTTATAATGTAAAGAAGAGAATGACTATGAGCAAAACTATTACGAGAAAGTCTGGAAGATACTATTAAAGAAGAATGGGAGAAGTTGTCACCCGAATATTTGAGGAACACTTGCGCAAGTTTCAGGAAGCGTGTGAAGGCAGTTATTGAGAAAGAAGGAGAACACATAGAATAAAAACATTTTCTATGATGTAAATTTTCTTGTGGCAAATAAATTCTCATGACTTTCAATAAACTAATTGGTCATACACTGTCTTTCAATCCCTGGCTCAAAATATTGTAAATTTTGCTTCCCCACCCTGTAGGTGAAGATATTCAGCGTACCTTTTTTATTAAGAGGCCTAAAGGAAATTGCCTGAATAAAAATATATAAGTAAAGAATGAGATCAAAAACAAATGTAATGGAAAAAAACATTTTTTGTGTATGATTTAGTGTTTATTAGGAATAAAACAATCCTCTGTCTGTACCAGATTGAATTGCCTCTTCTTTTTAAGTTGGTTTCATTATTTTGCTTTATAGAAAACAATCAAGTATCAAATACATTCTTCACAACGAAAGAGAGAGGACAAAAGAATTGTGATGTTTAGAAACCAGATGTGGGCTTGTAAATTCTTGGTATTGTGTTGAATCGTTTTGAATCATGAATCGTATCGAACCGAATGGCATTGTATAAAATCAAACCGTTGTCAAATCATTAAAGAATTGCATCACGTCGTAAACAGGCGTGAATCGTATCGCATCATATCGGCAGGGGGCTTCACTGTATCGTTAATGTATCGTATCGCTTGTAGCGTATCGAATCAACCTCAGCGGTGAGGATTCACATCCCTAGTTTATATCCTGCATTAAACAGCGCAGTACGAATGCACCGAAGTGAGTTTCCAAGATGCACTTTTTATATCTAGCTTCACTACAGCAGAGCTACACAACATCTATCAGTGTAAGAGCTGTTGGATTCTCTCAGAACAGCAGACTTTATCAATTCTCTTTTTCCTCTTTACTTAACCCCTTGCAGTTTTCCAATAAGATGAAGGGAAAGTGTTTAAAAAAAGGTCTTTTTTTGGCTTTTCAGACAGACCCTAGCCATGGTTTGCTGAAATGTGGAATAGCAACATTTCATTCAGGTGACTGGATTGTTACTGCTTGTTGCTGCAGTTACAGTTACTCTTCTCGGTATCCTAGAACATCACCATCCACTGCCTGTTCTAGTGAAACAGTGCTTTGAACTCACTTCATCTAACCCATTCTGCACAGTTCTCCTTGATTAACAACATAAAAGTCTTGTCCTTCTCTGACTCTGTCGTTCTGTTTTTTTCATCATCGATGGCTGCAGTGTACATCCTTATTTTGTTAAACTCTGAGGTTTATTATGTCTTTAAAGAGATAATTTAAGATGAAGGCCTGCAGCAAAGAACCAGTCCTCATTACAGAGCGAGGACACAGTTCTGTTATTAGCAGGACTTACAAGTTTTCATTAATTTAAAAGAACTCATCATGGACACCATTATGTTTTCAAAAAGAAAAGCGATAGTTCTTTTTTTCCGTGAATATGTTTCCACTGAGCTCCTCTGTTTTTGTCTGGAAATGAATTTATTGTACTTTGCGTTTTCTGCTGTCTCCCTGCTGTGCTTATTCATGTGTCTGCTCCCTTTTTTTCACATTTGGCCCGCTTTGAATACAGCAATATTTCTTTTGTGTATCCCTACGTTCTTTGGAAAACAAGGTGAAAACAGACTATCTACACAGAGCCAATGCAATATCAAACACTACTATTTCAGTCAAACTCTTGAATGAGACACAATTTATGAGACCTTTCAGACAACTTTATGGAAAAAAAAGCAACAGATGGTGATTTTTAACCTTGGAATTTTCTGAACCCATTTCAGTCCCTGCTGAATAGATCCCACGCTCAACCCAAAGAGGTTTCACTCTTGTTTCTCACATGACTTTTCTTCCAAAAATTCTATGCAATAACTGTACAATAAACAGTACACTAAAACATGCAATAAATCTGTGGCATGATCAGCATGTGCTCAGTTGTAAATAGTGTATATAGCGTTCTTATTTTGTGTTTATCTTGATATTGCGCTTCTTTTGCTCTTGTGTGCTCTTGTAACTTTGCTACTATAAACCTGGAATTTCCCCTTGTGGGATGAATAAGGGATATCTTATCTTATCTTATCTTATCTTATCTTATCTTATCTTATCTTATCTTATCTTATCTTATCTTATCTTATCTTATCTTATCTCTTCCCTAAAATTGGTCAAACTGTCAGGAAGAATGTAACAGTTTTTGTTTCCCACAAACAAATATGTCACTGCTGACCTTAACCCATAAAAACCCAAACAGCCACCAGCGACCAAAACTATCTACTGACCTAAAATGTTTAATACCTGCCGAACTTCTGTCAGTCAGTATTCTCAAAAATATCGTGGACCACATCTTTGGAATAATCTACGACCTGAACTTCAACATCGTCTTTATCATTGTTTATAAAGCATCTGAAAAGGACTCTAATTTACAAAAAAAATTGAAGGCTTCATATCATTTGATTTGTATTTCTGTTGTTTTTACTTTAGATTATTATTTCAGTTATATTGCATTTTTAAATCTTTTGTGTAGTTTTTTTTTCCTGTGTATTGTTTATATCCGGGGAGGTATTTACATAAGCCTTTTTTGGCTTCTATCCCCTCCTGCACATGAAAATTGTTTTTTTTTTAAATTTTTTCTCTTGCTGTTTGTGATGTGCAAATAAATAAAATTAAAAAAAAAAAGTAAAAAAAATGATTAAAAATAAATAAATAAATACCTGTCGATCCACAAATCCTATCAATATATGGAAATAATTGCTGTAAAATACTCTTTTTCCTCTTTTCATGGTCATCTAATATGACCCACTCGGACGTTGGGAGGAAACTCCTTCATCTTCTACAACATTAATTCACCAGTAAAACCCATGGAGTTGGATCAGTGACAGTGGATGGAGTGGATTTTTTATTTTTTTTTTTACATATATCTTTATTAAAGTTCTAAGACACTACATATCTTTTCTGACATGAATTGGTAACATTATGTAGATCTCTCCTGAGCATAAACCCCCAGAATCACAAGCCCTCACCAAAGTTTTCACATAATTTGTCAGTGAATACATGTTTCTGTGCGTCAAAAATTAAACGTGTGGTGTCCAGCTGAGTGGACATTTTTGCAACTTCATAAAAAAATAGGTTGAAAAGATTTTTTTTTTTCTGTATTTTTTTTTTTTAATTTGTAAAATAATTTTTATTTTATTTATTTTTCAGAAGAAATTTTTCAATCGCATTGTTTTTTTTCATGCCTAAAGAGGAATAAAAACACTCAGGAAAAAAATTTGATTAAGGTTCTCATAATTCGTGTGTGAAAGGGTTAATTTGCTCATTTTGTTTTATTTTGTTTCTTTGCATGTTCGAAATAAATGAATAAATAAAAAAAAAGTTTAAAAAAATCACAACTTTAATCTGAAATTAAATATGGGGAAATACCTGATTTTTATTGAAAAAAATGCAAAATACAGAGGATAATATTAAAATAAATGCTGATAAATAACTTAAGAAAGGTTAAAAAGAGACAAAAATTAATTTGGGAACTGACACAAAAGTAGCACTGGGTCTTTATGGGTTAAGTCAGAATAAAGTGGCAACTTGACTTCTTTGCCACATAAAACCTTCAGTAAAAAATAACCTTGGTTTTGGCTGGCGGGAGGAGGATGAAAACGATCTAATATCTGTATTTGTCTGTGCCTCTAATGGACTTGGGGAGGGACTGGGAAATCTGACCCCTGAGAAGTTGCGGAAGAACAAGGACCATCAGGACGCGAGGGTGGCTGTATGTTATCCTCTGTGGGACTTGAACTCCCTCACATCCTGTTTCTTGAACTCCATTTTCGTGCTGCTTGAAAAACATAAAGCCATCGTCAATGCAAGAAGAGGAAACATCAAACAGTCGCCTGTGCCTGACCCCTGTTATTTATAGGCACAGTGTAATGGCTTTAGCGTAAAGGACACCGCGTGGAAGTTTACAGATGTCCCCAAATTTATGCACAGTTAACAGAGAGCCTTGTGCTTCATGTTGCTTTTAGGCGTATTAGACGTATTACAAAAATCCCTTTATCTGTAATCTAATTATGTTAAACACAGCCATCAGGTTTGGTCTAAAATCTAAGCAGCTTAACAGAGAAAAGCTGATAAATTGGTCAGACATCTTTTGTAGATTATAATAAGGGTGTTTGACGTTTAACAGGTGCACATACGTGTTACTTTATATATTATGGCTAAGTCAAAGTAAATGTGCTTTTATCATTGAAATGCAGCCAGAATCCCTTTTGATTTCGAGCCAGAGGGAAGTCTCTTCTCTGAGGTCGGTCCCCACGCCCCGCTATGAGGAGTGCCGTACTGTGTGCATTTAAATGAACAGCCATTAACAGAGCTACACAACTTCAGACGAAGACAACATGCTGTGATACATCGACGGTGAAAAACCCTAATGGCTGTTAGTCTTTTTTTTTTTTTTTTTTTGCCTTCCTCTCCCATATAATCTCATTTACATTTTGAGAACATGACACTGGCTGTGGTTAAACATGAACACGGGGAGATGTAAAAATATATCATATCAGATCAACTGACCAATAAGAGTGAGATTGTTTGCCTGTGGTATTGTTATTTGAATAAGATTTGACTGACACCAGCATATGAGAGGTGAATTTCAAGTGAAATTGGAGCGCCTGTAATAAAGCAAGTGTAATAAAGGAGGGCTTATTAGACGGTGAAATGGGAAATGAGAGCTGGCCCATGTGTTTGTGTGCAAGTCCACTGACCATGAGTTTCTTAAAAAAAGACCAATTGTGGCATCAGAAGAATTGCAAAATTGGACTTCCTAATGTTAGTAATTTCCCTGGAGCCTGCAGAGAGCAAGTATCCAAAAGAAGGAAGTTTCTCATGACTACTAACCATCCTCAAACCATGAAAATGTATGTGATGAGTCGCCTCAAGAAATTATTGCTTTTCTCTAAATTGTAGCCTAAAGTTTTTAAGTGATGCATGGTTCTCTTTGCACTTACATGAACAGATTATTAAATATCAGACATCCAGTATTGGTCTTAATACACTATATTTCTTGTGTTTTTTTAGAATAGGGCAATAGTTATCTGTATAATTATAAACTTACATATACCTTATCAGTACTTCACTACAGGGGCTGTTGTTTAACTTTACATTTATTCCCCTCTCGTTCTATGTCAAAGTGTTCACTTATAGAGTTTAACTTTAATTAAGGTCTGTTTGATGTTTTAGCTTCGGGAGTGTAGTGAAATCAGTATGCAACAGGCTCGACTCAATCCAGACCTCAGTAGACTGCTTTAAATCCTAAACTTTCATACTCTTAAAAACAAAGAATGTGAACCAAAACAGAGCTTTAAAACAAAAATGAGATTAAAATACTGAAATATTGCATACGGTTGAGCTGCGGTGAAGATTCATTGTTGGTAATAATAAATAATAATAATAATGGATTAGATTTATATAGTGCTTTTTTGGTCACTCAAAGCGCTTTACATTATTAACCCATTATTCATTCGCTCTCACATTCTCCCTCTGGTGGTGGTAAACTACGCCTGTGGCCACAGTTGCCCTGGGGCAGACTGACAGAAGCGTAGCTGCCAATTCGCGTCTGACCACCACCAAACATTCACACGCATACATACACCGGTGTGAGTGGCACTGGAGGCAAGGAGGGTGAAGTGTCTTGCCCAAGAACACAATGGACTGACAAGGACAGAGCGGGATTCGAACTGCCAACCCTTTGGTTATTGGACGACCCACTCTACTATCTGAGCCATGGCCTCCCCAGGTGATAAGCCACCTTTAGTGATTTCTTTCATACTATATAATCATTTTATTACTTGTTAACATAAAATATTGATCACAGCAGTATTTAATGGCACCAAGATGTCCATGAATATTATTACTACTCATTGAAACAGCTTTACAGCTCTGCCACCTGTTGTAAATGATAAGGTATTTGATAGCAACAAGCTTTTGATAATTAACAATTAGTCATTTGCATCTCCTTTTGAAGGCTAAATATGTAAATTAGGTGTAGATTGTTATTTTGGTCTCCAGCTGTTTCTCTTTTAACACTGAAAACGGAGAGCGGGGTGTTACATGCAGGCTCCGACACACAAAAAAAGGCTGTTAAACAAGGGTGGTGAAGTAGATGCAAAGATGGCAACACGTTTTAAGAGCTTTAACATTTTCTCTTAGAGGCTGAGCGTTAATGGAATTCGTAGACCAACAGGACGCAGTTCGTGGTTCAATGAGGTGTAAAGAGCTCTGAATACAGAGGAAAATGAGTCCTGAGAAATGGCCGGTTAAGGTGGGCTTGTTTTAAAAGCAGTTCCTGACCCTCACTAACAAGATAAAGTGTCAAAATGTTTCCTCAGAGGATTACTTGCCAGCTCTTATCATTTTGCCGTATTTCATCAGTCTACTGGAGATGACTTAAGCTGTTTTCTTTGGGCTCTGGCTCTGTGTGGATCACAGTTACAGTCTGGAATGTAGTTTCCAGGAAAACATACATCCTAGATGAAGCCTGTCTAAACACAGTGGCACAAAAGGAAGGGCCTCAGATGTTGTTTAAAATGAATCTAAAGGATCTGCTTCCTTAATGGGTTATTTTAATCCCCACTGCCTTACTGATCTGTCAGTTGGTTTGTCTATAACTTTTGTCCAAGCTAATACTGATCAACCCTTAGTGGATGAATTGCTACAGTATGAACTTTGGTGTATTGGTTATGGTCCCCAGAGGATGACCCTCTGACCTTTGTACTTACCATTAGTGAGTTAATGGTTTTACTTATCTTGAAAATACCTCTATATGTATAACGATGAATGACTGATCACTGACTTTTGCTCCCAGTCTGCTCTTACTGTCACTGACTGCGCAAAATAGTCTGTTTTTGTCATTAGTCTGAAAAATACAGTATCCTCGATGAACTATGTACATGGCTATTGAAAATGATAATTCTATGAATCTTCCTGTTTACAAGAATGCAGTCATGAATCTGATCAGCAATACCCCACAAAGTCATCTATCACATTAAATATGGGAAACCTTAGACCAGTGTTTTTCAACCTTGGGGTCGTCTGGAATTCAAATGGGGTCACCTGAAATTGCTAGTAATTGATAAAAACAAGCCCCCAAAAATTTACTAAAAAAATATATATATATGATGAGTTGAAAGAGACAATCCCAATACATAAAAGACATGACAAACTGTGAAGCTGAAACTGAAGCACTGTGGTACTGTTTATCTTTCAAATGGTCATTGTGGTCAGTTTCAGATGCTGCAGCTCTTTCATAATTCTTAGTTTGAGTTCTTGTTTGTTCAGTATTAATTGTCAGCCTTGTAAATCCAAGCTGGACTGACTGTACATATCCTGACCAAGGAAAATCAAATTCTCACTTTGTCCAGTAATCTACACCTGGCTTTTCTGCCTCTGTCCATTTTGATATGCATTATATAGACTAAGTGTCATCTAAAATTAATGTTTATTTGCAACATAGTATAGCAAACTATTACATGATCAAAAACAAATTAATTTTAGCAAAAAAAGTCTCAATTTTGAATGTCTAGGGTCACTAAAGTTTTGTGATGTTAAAATGGGGTCACAAGAAAAAAAGTCTGGGAACCACTGCCTTAGACAGCTTCACCTTAGTATTAAATGCATCGTTAAGAGTATTACTTTTTACACTAAGGTGAAATGGCCATTTTTGGCATACTAATTAATGAGCTCTTATTGGCCACAGACAGGAAAAATGCTTTTGCCTTTGCCTCCCTTATGGCCCGTTAAAGAATATCTCCAGAGTGGAAATCTCCTAACCCACCAAAAGCATCTGTTTGGCTTAGCAATTTGATGTTTTTCCTAAAATTAGAAAAAATAAAGTATTTCACCAGAGGATCAATTGGAAAGTTTCTAAGTTATGGGACCCCTTAATTTTGTAATTTGATAGGCTCACCACCCTCCTGTAGCATCATATACCCTGTAAGCTAGAAATAATGCGTGGTAGTGTCCCTTGTTTAATTTACCTATAACATGATTTATATTATTGTGTGCCCACCCCACCTCCCCTTATTTATTTATTTATTTATTTAACTTACCTATCTATCTATCTATCTATCTATCTATCTATCTATCTATCTATCTATCTATCTATCTATCTATCTATCTATCTATCTATCTATCTATCTATCTATCTATCTATCTATCTATTGTTTTTTTTTTTCATGTTTAGGGGTAGTTTGTATGTATGTATGTGGGAAGGGTGGGAAAGAGGGGATTTGGTTTGTTAAACTAAGAAAAACAATTCAAGACACTGTATCTAAAATGCATCATATATTGTTTTTCTTTCTTGAATAAAAAAAAAAAAAATAGAAACATGGGAAATATTCGGGAACAACTTGTGCCATTTTGTTTCTTTAAGCCAAAATATAATTTTTTCAGTTTTCCGCCGATTACAGACTTGTTCAGCCATGCAGACACAGCCTCCCTCTTTGATTCCTTCAACCATCTTCCTAAAAAGTTTGGTGTATTCATTTTTGTGCACATCCAAAAACAGTTGATAACCAAGTCTGTCTCCATGCTTAAAAGTAGGTGTGTTTTCCTCCCGACCAGAAATGGGAGTTTTACATATCTACCCCCAGACTGGGAAGCTGTTGGTTTGTAAACAATAGACTGTGTGTCATAGACTGCAGCTAAAAACCCCAAATGAGACGTACACTGGATGCACTGTATACATACATATGCAAAGCTGAACAATGACCACATATCCTACATCATTTGGAAAGTGTGCCATTCATAAAAGAATTCACAATAGCAAAATAAGCAAATAATGGAACTACACTGTATATGTCACATACATCCGATGTGAAATATTGTGTTTTGAATAATAGTGGAAAATTACAGCGCATGTAGCTATATTCACTGTCAGTGTCTTCTCAGTGGAATACAACACCTCTAATCTCAGCAACTGCACTGATTGTTAGTGAATTTGGTGCAGATACACTGTATGGACAGAAGTATTGGGACACATCACATCTACAGCTGGTAGAAGATTCATATTGATTTGAAATATTATCAGGATAAAATTTTTTATGTCATTTGTGAATAATTATCACAATAAGTGTCAAACCAATATTTCTGTATTCCTAAATAGGAGTTAAAGAAACCAGACTGTCACATGTGGATTAAAGTGATTATTTTTGGTCAGAATTTGACTTGTATTTCAGAAATCTATGGGTAGAGCAATTAAAAGCATTAAAATGATTTTAAAAATATATAAAATAAGTAAAAACTAACCTTGAAGCATGTTGTAAGTATTGTAGATGACAATGTAAACATAATTTACCCTGAAGATGGAAAAAAAATCCAATGTGTCCCAATACTTTTGTCCATATAGTGCAGGAGTAGGCAACCTGTGGCTCCAGGGCCACATATGGCTGTTGGGCCCTTTCCCAGTGGCTCAATGTGGCTATGTCAAAAACCATAAGGAAATGTATAGCACTTTATTTATGTATGTATGTATTTATGTATGTATGTATTTATTTATTTATTTATACACATTTTACTATTATTGTCGCAACCATAAAGTGATTCTGATGTTATGCAGTTGTAAAAATGTAGATTATACTCCAAATGAATTTTAAAAAATAGTAGTAGTTGTAGTAGTAGTGAAAGTAGATTACTTTTTAATTTTATGGCACTGAAGGTATTCATCTGTATTCTTCATTGCAAAGAAAGCCTTCACATACCAGTTGATTTTTTAATGAAAATAATGACAAATATCACTGTTTTCCTTAGTTCTGTAATTTCTTTGTGGTTCTGTAAATGCACTCAATCTTTGATGTATTCTCCACACATTCTGTACAAACTATTCCTAAAGAGTTTCTTAAACAGTTACCAATTTGAGGAAAGATATAAGGGTATCTTTTGGCTCCAGACAGTTTCGTTTTTCTATTTCTGCCCTAAAATGGCTCTTTAGATTGCAAAGGTTGCCAAACTATGATACAGTGTATCCATGGTCTGTAAATGATTCCTTCTTATTATTTTAGGTCATTTCTCAACTTCTTCTTTTCTTATACTATCAGCTCAAATTTCCATTTTTTCATTCATTCATTTTCTGAACCCGCTTTTTCCTCACTAGGGTCACGGGGGTCGCTTGGAGCCTGTCCCAGCTACATATATTTTTAATTTTCTGATTAATTTTCTGACATTATGCGCTGTAGCTCTGTCAGTAATTGTATGTTGTACTTTTTATTGAGTTATATGAAAGAATGCTTAACTAAAACAGTGGTGACATATATATTGTAAAACTATTTTATGTGTGCGCTCTGGTAACAGACACATATTTTCACATGTTTTGATTTAGCAGTCCCTACGTAAAGCAGCGCCATGCTGTGTTACATGAGCTATGGAGTCTTAAGCTTTAAGTAGATTTTTCTCATGTTGGTAGTGCTGCAATTCTATTTAACAGAGCCATGCACAGCCTTGGGAGGAGGCCAGTAGCCCTTGGAGACTCCACACAGCAATATAATCTTATTTTTTTTTTCTAGACCAGTGAGTCAAGAATACTCTGGCTGGGCGCCACTAAAAATGAAGCAGAACCCCACAGACACCTATCATCCACTCCATTTCATCACCAAAATTTTGTTTGCTGCACGTATTGAAAATAGCAGAAAGATTTGCACACTTGCGTAATCAGGTGGAAAAATAAAATGAGCCATTTGCATTATGCCTAATAGTGCACCTGTATTTCTCTGCATGTTTCAGATGGGAAGGTGGAGGTGACGAAGGAGAGCCTGAAGCTTTGCACCATGGGGCCGGGGAAGGTGTTTGGAGAGCTGGCTATTCTCTACAACTGCACCAGGACCGCGACTGTCAAAAGTGAGTCTCTGCAGACACTTGGAAAAACACCCCAAGCCTCTTTTAACTGTCTGCATGTTCAGCTGCTAAAAATTCAATGCCTCTCTTAAAGATATTCATAGTCGCATACAAACACACACAATCAGCTGCCTTGATGTGGAGGATTTTTCTGTTATTCCTCTCATGTCGACGCAAACAGAGACATCTCACAGTCACTGTATGGGAGCGTGGAACACAGTGATAGCATTGTTTCTCGGTCATGATCAAACACCGCCCATCACCAGACTGCAACACTTTGAGCTAAGTGTTTATTTAGACTCCTACAGAGGAATGGAAAGTTTACCACTTGTATTTATGTGTCAGCTCCAGCTATGAAGGATGCACAGCGGGTGAATAGGTTGTCTATCAGGCTGGCAATTTGAATAGTCAGCCTTAATCGAGTGGAGGGAGAAGAGGCTGGGAAGGAAGGGGACAGATGGTGGACCACGCACATTTGAGGACTAGTGTGTTATAAGAGAGTGTGTCAAGATGAAAAATGTGTTTATGTGAAGGAAGGAAATATCTGGATGTGTGTTTTTTGGATGGAATATGAAACTGTTAAAAGGTGAGATGAAATGAAACAAGGTCTGGAGGGTAAACACAGATTAAACTGAGTACATTTATATAGGTTAGGTTTTATTTTGGGACATTTTCCAGCGCTACATAACATATCATTTAGCAGCATTTTACAATAACCCTACACCCTTAAAAAGTACATGTAAATGTGGTTATTAATTATATTATAATCACTGTACAGATCATTCATAAGCTGTCATAACACAGTGCATCTTAGCAGCATTCATACCTGTCAGCTTCATCTGATATGTATTATTAGGGACTAGAATTGGACTACCATCAGCATATCTTAATTCTCAGATAGTTTAATTTGGCGTATCAAATAGCGTAACGGATCCATTCACTAAAATGCTGGCTATCTCTCTCTCTCTCTCTCTCTCTCTCTCTCTCTCTCTCTCTCTCTTTCTTTTCTCTTTACAATTACATTCATACTTGTCAGCTTCATCTGATATCATTAAGAAGTTAATAGAATTTAATCACTGGCAGAATGTCTTAATAGTTTCACTTGGCATATCAAATTAATATGCACTAAAGCTATGGAAATATTGTGCTTTACACTTTACAGTAAGGGTCTAGTGAAAGGTTTAACTTTCAGACTGAATTAAAGAGTGCAAACTATCAAGCTCAGAGATTTAAAAGCATGACTTTATTCTCGTTCTGAGTCTAGGAACCGACACAGTGTATGAAAGAGGATGAGATGGATGGTTTAGTGTCTGAACATCCAGGTGTAGATGTGTGACAGGACTAGTTCGGGGACATCCTTACACAGGTCTGTTTGAGGCTTTGAGGGGGTTAGTTTGGCTCTTTGTTCTGGTTTTACCACCCAATAATAACAATAAAAAAGGGAACTGGGGCCCTGAAGTGCTCTTAAACCTACCAGATTTTCCTGAAAAAAAGGCAATTCTGCAGCCTGTGTTGTTTTGTCACTGTGGTGTTTTTAGTACCTTTTTTCCAAAAAAATAACTGATGAAAGCAGTAGTTTTAGGAGGCAAATTGCTGCCCATGTGAGAGTCCAGTGGTTCGGAATAGAGCGATAGAACGACTTTCATTTTCAGTATCCTCCTGAGACCCAGCAATGCATTATTGTCTTCTGTAGTGGACAAGAGTTTCACAGCTTTACTAAAAAAATAGGACCAATGGCCCTGTGGCTTACCAGCCAAATTAAAAGCTTTGGGAAATGTATCCAGATGCCATTTATTGTCACCCAGTTATGTGTATTTATTATATTACAGAAATAGCCCATGTTTTGGTCATATTCCAATCAGATTTGTAAAAAATTCAAATTCCAACTTGATATCATTGATACTTACTGATTTATTGGATCAGTCCACTTCCTATCTGTTATAGTGGGAACATTTGTCAAAGTGGCACCAAATCCAGAATCAGATCCAGATCGAAATAATTTCAATACCTTGTGTTGACATCATCATACAGAAGCTGTATACCAAGTTTGAAGTCAATCAGAACTGTAGTTTTGGAGAAAAAGACAATTGAAATTTTTCCCCCATAAGAGCATATGTTAAATTTTCTGTAAGGTCCCAGATCCAGAAGAAGATCCTGATCAGCATGTGGACATTATGTTTTGGTCATCTCCCCATCAGGGCTGGACTGTAGAAATTTACACTTGATATCATTTATATTTACTGAGTTATTGCATCGATCCACTTCCCATTGCTTATAATGGGGAAATTTTTCAGAGTCGCACCAAATCCAGAATCAGATCCAGATCCAAATAATTTCACTAACTTTTGTTGACATCATCATAAAGAAGCTGTATACCAAGTTTGAAGTCAATCGAAGTTGTAGTTTTGGAGAAGAAGACGATTTAAATTTTTGTAACGGATGACAGACGACGACAGATGATGACGGACGCCACATGATGACAATAGCTTACGGCCAGTCGGCCGGTAAGCTAAAGAAAAAAAAGTCCACTTAAAAAGACATTACACTACCAGTCAAAAGTTTGGACTGACCTGTTTTTTCTATATTTTCATGACTATTTACATTGTACATTCTTACTGAAGGCATCAAAACTATGAATGAACACACTCAAAGCATATTTTTTATTTTAGATTCTTCAAAACAGACACATTTTACTGTTATTACTGCTTTGCACATTCTTGTCATTCTCTCGATGAGCTTCATGATGTAGTCACCTGAAATGTTTTCCAACAGTCTTGAAGGAGTTCCAAGTGATGCTGAGCACTTGTTGTCCATCTGTGATCCATCTCATGTCATTTAAATAAAAAAGTGAGTCCAAACTTTAGACTGGTAGTTAAGGATGTCCGATAATATCGGCCCACCGATATTATCGGCCCGATATTGGCATAAAAATGTAATATCGGTGAATATTGGTATCGGTTTTTTTGCCTATCATTAAAACCGATAAAATAATGCCTTGATCTCACCGGCATTTACCGACGTGTAAATTAAGCAGTTTGTAGCTGAAAGAAATGTGCAGTTTTCAAAATTGTACAGTAGAGTTGCCACACTGTAATAGACTCATGGAGGGAGGGAGAGAAAATAAATAAATATGGCATTTTTTCCACAACTTAAGTTGAAGCATGTATTCTTTGCACAGACAGTGTTTACATTTTGAAAGCCTTGTTGCATTTGAGAATGCATCCAATAGAGCATCACAATAAAATTAGGCATGATGTGTTAATTCCATGACAGGAGATGTGTGATGTTACCTAAAATTAGTTTAATATCCCACATATATCGGCAGCGATATCGGTAGATATCAGTAGATATCAGTAGATATCGGAATCAGAAATTAAGCGTTGGACAATATCGGCATATCGGTTTTTGGCAAAAAAGCCAATATTGGACATCCCTACTGGTAGTGTATATATGTATATATAAAAAAAACAAAAAAAAAAACAAAACAAAAAAAAACTGTTGCATCATGCTGTTTCCAATTAAGACAATTATTTAATGTAAAATGGCAAAAGTTTTTGCTTACTGGGTCTCAGGAGGATATAATCTGACTGAAGGAAGTGGAAGTGGATTGAACATCGCTGATTAGAGGTGGTAACATAATGTTTACTTCAAATTTCAAAAAAGTACAATTTTTTGTCTTAAACATAAAAGTGGGAAGGCTTAAAAAGATAATCAAACAGGAAGTGGTGAGCTCAACTGCCTTCACCTATAAAACATAGATTTTGCCCCATTTGTCAATGTTTATGTACATTATCACCAGCTTTGATGCATTTCATTACAAATGAGTCGTAGGATTCTATTTACACCACCAACATTTTTCACTGTTTAGTGTCACTTTAACAGAATAGACAGATAATGAGTGGTCGTGGCAGCTTGACATTGCTAAATAGTGAACCTGGAATGATGTTGGATATTGGGAATGGAGGTAATTACTGTCCACTATTTGTAAAATAAACAGATTCATCATGCTTTTCATGCTGGTTGACATGTAGTAGGGAGTACTCTGCAGTGATGTGATAGTGGTTCATTTGACAGCACTGAAAAATAACTAAATGATTATAATTGAGCTGGACTCAGACTCTCGGTGCGAACACTTACATCAGAAGGGGACATTGATTGACAGTCTGCAGTCTGCATGACAATGAAAGTGTTACCTGTGATGTTCACTGCTTTACACAGACTCTACCATCCTGAAAGTGGCTTGTTTTTGACTATATAGAGCTTGTTGATATTTCTCCACGTGGGATTGAAATGTGCTCGTGACCCTGAAATTTCTAAAGGCCAGAAGAGCGTCTCAGGGGATCTGAGGGTGAAGGTAAAGGTGAATGAGGTGAAGTGTAGGGAAAACAGAGGTTGATTGTGATGGCAGTAAAGTTGCATGCACTTTCCTGACCCTTTTCAAGTCCCATGATCCCCTCACCAATGACCAGCCAACCTGACAGAACTCCCGGCACTGTTGCTATGGCAACGCACACCTACAGGGATATGAGCCTTTTCTTATGGGATAAAGTATTCCCATTCCCACGGCCGAACGAGCGAGAGCGCCTGTCTTATACTTTCTTCTGTCTGCAATAAGCCCAGCAGGACATCCCTCCCCCTGGCGTCAGTAGATGTGTACGTCACCACCTCAATAAAATCTCCCCGTGGAACAAATGATGTAATTGTCTACACGGACAGAAGTGTGTTTACAGGCTAACAGGGTCACTGGCACTGTCTCTGTGGGTGGTGGAATCTGTTTTAATGTTCCTATCTACACAAGAACATAGCAAAGGAATTCAGCAGCGTGTACAGTGTGTATGTCTAACTAAGTCTAGAGCAAAGATTTGCAAGAGGATAAATTAAATGAAACAAGCTGAAGTGATATGAAACGGCCTGTTTCAGCTCCAATCAAATCGGCTAATGGTGACGCCTGCAACTGATCTTGTCAAGTCAGTGTCTGGTTTAAGAATGTAGTAATGTATGGTTTTCTTAGCACAGGGGTGTCAAACTCATTTTAGTTCAGGGGCCACATACAACCTGAGCCGGACCAGTAAAATAATGTAAATAGTAGGATAAGAGCTTAGAAATAATGTCAACTCTAAAGTTTTCTGTATGTTTTTGAGTGAAAAAGTAAAATTCAGTATTTAAAACGTTTACACCTACGAACTGTATGTGAACGTAACATGAAAAAACATGAACAACCTGAAAATTCTTAAGAAAAATAAGTGTAATTTTAACAATATTACACCTCAGTTTATCATTTATACATGTGCATCACAACTTACAGATCACAGTGGATCTACAAATACACAAAACATTTGATAATAGGCAGAAAATTGTTAAAATACTACATACTTCTCTTAAGACATTTCAGGTTGTTCATATTTTTTGTGAAAAGCCAGTCTGTAAATGTAAACGTTTTTGTGTAATTTTACTTTTTTGACACTAAAACAAAAAGAAAAAAATAGCTCTTTTTCATTATTTATAGGTTATTATGATAGTATTTTACTGGTCTGACCCACTTTAGATTGAACATCCTTGATTGTTAATACCTTCAGTGTAATTTTTGCATTTCACAAATTCATGCCATGGGCCGGATTGGACCCTTTGGCAGGCCAGATTTGGCCCCTGGGCCGCATGTTTGACACCTGTGTCTTAGCATTTATGGGCTTAAGCAAACCTCGCCATGATGTGGCTCTTCTGGTGAAATCTAGTTTCCATTAGGCATACATTACCATGTGCTGTTGTTTATATGATGCATTGACGCATCTGATGTTTGTTCAGTTATTTTTGATGATTTTGTTTTTTCCAAGTTTTTGGTAGAAAAAGCAACAAAAACAAAACCCTTAACTTTGGTACTAGCATTTACCCAGAATAGGGCTGGCTTTTTCGCTAGAACATCATGCAGTAGTGTTTTGACGTTGAATCACCATCCATGATCTGAACAATGTATGGATGTTAATGGATGTTATGAAAAGGAACCTTTCAAAACACTAAAGGACATACATCATAATACATAATAAAGATGCATAATAAAAAGATTTTTCACAAACAAGAGAATGGAGAATAAATGTAATCCATACAATAAGAGCAGGAGGAGGTACAAAGTAGATTATGTTAGAGATGTACATGAATAATTGATCAATAGTTGATTATTCAGAACAGTAATCATACTCAACGTCTTTTCTTGTTGTTTAATATATTTTGCTTCATAGAAATGCAGCACTAATGCCTACGGCACTGTTGGTTACATGGAATAATTGTGGCTCATCCAGTACTTGGTTATTTATTAATTTTTTTTTAAACTTCATTTTCATTTGGTTTTGCTCATACAAATATACAAGACATTTTACATACGTTTACATATCTAATCATACATCCCCATATGGCACACATGAACAAAAAAGGATATCTGCAGTAGATATTGATTACAAATGAAATGAAACATGAATGACAAAAAAATAAATAAATAAAAACAACACATGTATACAACCACTTCTGAATGCTTATTGCATTAAAAGCTTAATCATGGGACTCCATCTATTTGTAAACATCTCTCCCTGAATTCTAAATACATATGTAATTTGCTCCATCTGATAGATTTCCTCACTTTCTCAATCCAAATGTTATATGTGGGAGGTTCAGCTTTCAACCACTTGATAGTGATGCATTTAATGGCTGCCGTTAGTAAAATTCATAAGAAGTATTTTTGGTTATTTCCCTCTAAACTCTCTGGGATCACACCTAAAATAACAAACTTTAAATCTTTAAAAAATGTTTGGTTGAAAACTGTGTTCACAGCTGAAAATATATCATCCAAGAAAGGTCTGATCTGAGGACCATTCCAAAATATGTGGGTATGGTTCCCTAAGTGAGCCCCACAATTTGGTATTTATTCATTTAAAAAAACAATTAGAATTATTTCAGTTTGGGTGGAGGGCACGTGTTAATGAAGACATTACACTTAATCAATTAATTGACTTAGATTAGCTTGATTATTTGAAAGGTAAAAACATTTGGCGATACAGCATTGTCGTTTCTGGAGGCCTTAGGCTGTGGTCTGGTGGCTTTTTGTTGATGTTGTTATTTGAATAAAAATTACATCTGTGACAGCTGCATTATTTCCCATTGATTACCTGGACTATAGCAGCCTGATTCATTCTGTCAGAGTTCCATCGACAAAGCATCTACTTAAAGCAGACATACTGCAGACCAGATTTCAGAATCCACACCAGCTTCTTAGAGAGTTACAGGGTTTCGTCAGGGGTCATCCTTTTGTCAGTTATCATTTCTTCAGCTGCAGCAAAACAACACAATAACAAACCCTGCCGCAGAGGCGTAAATCATGCATCTCTACCTGATGAAAAATTTTACTTCTAGTCGAGCAGTTTAATTTGACGTGTGGAACACAGCAGGACGATATGTTCTCTGTAATGTTAATTTACATTGCTAGGTCTCCCCAGTCATATGCATAAGTAATTACACGTTGGCAGAATTTAGATGATGAGCCTGTTAATGTGAACTCAGAGGAGCTCATCCATGAAAGTGTGCAGCTCCCATCTCATCTGCACACTGAATTACAAAGGTATCTCACAATATAACGACATTATTGCTGACGGCGGTAATGAAGAGATTACTTGAGTTTGTTTGCAATTAGGAAAATAAAACACAGAAACAATTAAGAGTTGTTGTAGTGTGTGATGACTCATCTGGGGAAATTGTAGCTGGGATGTAAACACGCTGATTTGACCAGAAAAAACAGAAGGCTTCAATCTAGAGATTAAATTTAACATGTTTTTTTTTTTTTTTTTTTTTTTTTTTTTTTTATTAATTGGCTCCAAAGTAAAATAAGTTTAAAGTCTTTGTCTTTCAACAGAGACTTCAACTTTTCCAAACTTCATCTGAGTTTTAAATGCGTCATTATGTCCTCTCTTTCTTTAAGGCATCATTTGGCTTCTGTTAGTTTCAGCAGCTGTATATTCACAGAGAATGATTTTGGTAATTTATCACAGTAAGAATCCTGCCTCTTGCCTTTCCAGATCAATCTGTGCTGCATCATGTTACAAAGAAAATGACTCTTACAACAATAAAAGACATAATGATAAAGATTATCAATCATGTTCGCACCTTCTAATGATTTTTATACAATAATGGAATGAATGGGAACCAGTGATCAATGGGAAAGAAGAAAAACACAATTTCAAAAAGTTTTTGAATTGGAAAAAGAAAAAAATATACAAAACTAATTTATGTAGCCATGAAAAAACAAAAGCTTAACAATATATACTGATCAGCCATAACATTATGACAACCAACAGGAGAAGTACTATTAATGGTAAATGGACTGCTAACCTATATAGTGCATTTTCTACACCTTCATGGTGCCCAAAGTGCTTTACAAAGCCTCACATTCACCCATTCACACACACACTCATACACCAGTGGGCGCCTGGTGCCATACAAAGCACTACCAGGCCCTACTGGGAGCCATTTAGGGTTCAGTGTCTTGCCCAAGGACACTTCAACATGTGGACAGACGGAGCTAGGATTTGAACCACCTTCGTTCATTGGATGACCTGCTCTACCAGCTGAGCCACAGCCACCCCTGAAGTGCTGTTAGTGTTGATCATGTCATTACAATGGCACTTGTCAGAGGGTGTGATTTATTAGGCAGCAAGTGAACATCTCACCCCTTGGCCCTCCCCCTTATGTGAGAGGGTAGGGGTGTTCTGATTCTCAATGAGTTGGAGGGGAAGGGCTAAGGGGGCTAAGGGGGTGGGCTGTTTGGCCCTTGAAACAGAGATTTTTCAGGACCACACTACAAACAGAGGGGTATGACAAATCTCCCATAATTCTGTTCAAGTCATTTGCAAGATGGAGGTAAACACAGCAATGAAGTGCAGCAGTGACAAAAGAAGCACACAAATGTAAGTATTTTCTTCGTAAACAACTTAATCATTTGATCGTTTAATGTCATTTCAGTGTGTTATAGATCGCATTTTTAGGATTTGCAGTTGATAGCTGCAAAAAGATGCCAAAGCCCATGCAACAGAGATTGTTCCAGCGGCTGACTGCATGGGGAATTCTTTCAGGAACAAAGTTATCGCATCTGTTAATAGCGGTGTCGACGACTGCTGATGACATAACAGGTCTGAAAGGGTCGTCCCATTTCATAGGGGAATGTTTCAACCCCTGCCCGTTGCATCGCAGTTTCAAGGGGTAGTGTCAAGTGCAAGGGTCAAGGGGGAGGGGTAACGTGGAGGGCCAAGGGGTGAGTTGGGATTGGGCCGTAGTCTTTGAAGTCGATTTGTTAGAAACAGCAAAATGAGCAAGAATAGTGATCTGAGTAAGTTTAAGAAGGGAGAAATGGGCTCTATGCACAGCCACACTACTTCCTGAACTTCAGGCAGCTCCTTTTTTTTCCTGTCTTTCCTTATTGGACACACTGATTAATCCAGATGTGCCTGACCACAGTAGTCACAACAAGAAGTAGCAGGCACACCTGGATTAATCAGTGTGTCCAATAAGGAAAGACAGGAAATAAAGGAGCTGCTTAAAATTCAGGAGGTAGTAGGACTGTGCATAAAGCCCATTAGGATGGTCAAATCACCGGGTGAGAGCATTTCCTGATCTTGTTGGACAGTCCTAAAGTAAAGTGGTTAGTAACTCCCAAAAATATCTAAAGAACAACAACCGGACTCAGAGACTAAATGTTTATTTGCTGCCTAATATATCTGCACCCAGTGAAAGGCACCATTGTACTGAAATAATCAATATTATTACCACTTTTCTTGTCAGTAGTCAGAATGTTATGGCTGATCCGTAAAATTTTGCAAGTTGTCTAGGTTTTTTCAACTGAATTAGGACCATTTTGCACCGCTAAATCCAAAAATGACATCTGTTTTTCTCAATCAGGTCAGGTTTTTTTGTTAATTTGATTTTGGAAAATTTGATCTTCTCACAAAATTGATTACATTTTTGTGACTTTATCAATTGATTTTTTATATAGTTCTCACCCAAAATAGGTTTTAAGAGAAAAAAAATCATTTTCTAACAGGATTCCTGTTAGGTACAATGGTGTATTCACCGCAGATGTAGCAGAATGCGTCAGACTTATTTTTGCAAGATCTTCTAGTCAAAGCCATTTCATTCACCTGTAATATTAAAAAAAACATTAATCATAAATTGGCAAAAGTAAAATCTTCAGAACTCGTTTATTGCAAGAAATATGAAAGAATTTTGTATCGTATGATGTCGATTTGTTAGAAACAGCAAAATGAGCCCATAAATGTAAGCAAAAATGTTAAAGAGCCAATATGTAGCATATTTCAGAAAGTTGACCTGATTCAGCAAAATTAATGTGATTTTGGATTCAGCACACCAAAATTATCCTAAATCAGCTCAAAAAACTTAAACAATAAAATTGTTGTTGACCAGTGTTATCTACCAGATTATATTGTTTGGCAAAATGTGGTGACAAAAACAAAAACTGATTCAATTGATTGATTTTATTGCTGGCGATGGACACCACTGCATGCAACTCATCCAAAGTATGTAGGAACTGGCTTGATTTTTGTTAATTTTTGCATTTACATGACTCCAAATTTCTTGTGGGCAATTCATTTTCGTTCAGTCCTCCTACTCATCTTCATCTGAAATGTCTCCTGTTAAGTCAATTTCTTTCTATATGCGTGCAACAGTACTAAATAACAATAATCAATATGTTTTGTTAAGCTTCAGGGTATGGGATTATTTATGGGTAGAGTTGTGGCCACAGTGGGCATCTACGCTGCCTGTCTTTGCAGTTTAAGAGGAGTTTACATACAGCCTGAGAGAAGAAGCAACCTTGGTTAGTAGAGGTTGCCCTGTGATCAAATCCATGTTGTCTCATTTTTACAAGACATCAAAAGGGAAATATTGGCTGAAAGACAAAAGAGAGGGAATAAAGGAAGGAGAGATTAAAAAAAAGAGTGATAAATACAGTACAGCAGTGACCACAAATGTATTGCCTTTAAACTGACACCATATAAAGGCAGTCTCTGGAAAAGGCTTTCATATAGCATCACTGTGTCATATTTTGTGACACATAACAGCAACATGATTTCATTAGTCCTCAGGCAGCAAAATATCAAGGAGGAAGCAGGCCAGTCATGATTATTACATAATCACACTATGCTAATTATTAGTGCTAAGGGCAATTATTTTGTATAATTGGAAAACCTCATTCCTTCATTTACCTGTTGAAAAACAGCTGGATCAAATGACAGAGACGTCAAGTTTCCATCATTATATCCACATTGTTTTCCGCTGTTTGAAATTTGAATTCATTTTGTTTCTGACGCCTTCGACTCAAGGCGTTTCTATTGTGTCATTATCAGTAATTTGTGTTTATATTTCAGTGAAAGGCTTTACATAATTAAGTTAAGCCGAATCTGCCCTGTGCAATTTTCATTTATGAAGAACGGAAATGCTGCTTTTACGTATGGACTCTAATGTTAAACGCCAACGTGTGTCTCTTCTCCTTCATTAGACGTATTGTACAAGTCTGGGCATAAATAAACTATTGTTAGGCTTCTACACTACCATGCAAATGAAAATGAAGAGGAAAATCACATTGTTTATGGCAATTATTTGTAAAATTTCATTAATGTAAAAGCTCTGAGAGTATGTCACACCTGTAAATATTAGGTTGACCAATAGTGTATTTTAAAGTAAAATATACAGTATAAAATATAGAATAGAACTTTATTGTCATTGTTACAATACAATGAAAAACAAGTTAACAGCATTTTTCTCAGCCCTCACAATAAAAAAAGATCAAATATAGTGAAAATCCAATAAATTATAGTACAATTCTATAACATATACTGTATATGGACACATTAAGGAGATTCAGGTGTTTCACTGGCTGGAGAACAAAATGATGATGCTAAATACCATTATATAGTTTTATATTGCTTTAAATATCATTGAAATTGTTTTACAAAATCCTTTGTTGTTACTCAACATTATCACTCTTTGTCATGATAATTGTTTTAAATATTGTAACTATAGATTTCTGAAATATTTTTCCCATTCTGACCATAAATTGTCATCTTGAAAGGGTCATATTTTGCTAAACCCACTCTTATTAGTCTTTGGTACATTTATTTAGTGCATTTGGACCCTAATAGTTCAAAAAGTTTGAATTTGAACCCTCCAGGTGCTGCAGAGCTATCTTTATATTCATTTTGGCAAAAATTGAGTGGATTTCTACAACTTGTTTTAATTCCTTCTTAATTTGTTATGTCTATAACTAGTTACGTCACAACATTTGTACATATAAGGTCAAGACTTCTGACGAACATTTCTCAGAGTATGACATAATTGTTTATCAGCAGCAGTGGCTGTAGTCCATACTGAAAATATGCCCAAATTCGAGCCGATTACCTAAAATGTTCAGTTGTTGATTGAATGGGACAGAGCAGCACAGTCAACAACCTGGAAGGGGTGGGGCGTGAAGTGGCTCATTTGCATTTAAAGGGCCAGTGCTCAAAATGACCTTTCTGGTGTCATTACTCAGGGGCCGTTTACATGGCGTAGGATTCAGTCGACTCTGGGAAGATTTCATCGCGGATTAGCCTTCTGTTAACATGGAAACGGTGCCTAGAGTGCCTGAATCCAGAAACTTTTGATACCAGGGTCCAGGGTGGAATGTTATCGATACGCTCCGCATTTCAGCTCCGTGTTAACGCGAATCGGAGCGTTCTGGGGTAAAATATGACGTCACCGCATGCGCGCGCAGCCAAGAACCGCCAGTTAACCCACTCCAGGCCAGTTGGTGGCAGTAATGCACCTCCAAGCTGGTTTGCCAGCCTCTATGACACAATAAAGCTGCAGAAAAAGAAGGAACAACCACAACAACAATGGCCGGTTTCAGAACAACATACGTGCTGCTAACTGTGCTCAGCTCGTCTGTCCAGACAAAGAAGTCCTGCATCTTTGTACGACCACTCGCCATTGTTGTTTGTAAATAGTGTTGTCTGCCTCTTCTTCTTCTTCTTCTTCTCCTCATTTAAAGGCTGTCTAAACCGGAAATCGTTTGTGCGCAGGTGCGTGTTTTACCACCACTGTTTCACTACAGCTCTACATCGCCAGCTGCTGGTCTGGCATGGCCACTACAGCGTATTCAGCCGTCCTCGCGGACTCATGTTAACGCAGATCATTATCATAGCGGCTTCGTCTTAATGCGGAATGATTTTATAACGCAAAGGAGAAATCTTTGCGGAGTGTTGTCGTGTAAACGTACCCTCAGAAATAGGGTTGAAGATGGACCTGTGGAGTTATCAATGAAGAATTCAGACCCAATCATAGCATTTACAGTTTATGTAGACCACAGGGAAATGTTTTAAAATGCATAATTCCATTTAAAAAGCAAAATATCACTCCTTTAAATCACAAATTTCTTCAACTCTAACTCACACTTAAATGATTTGACATTTATTGTGATAATTATTGACCACTGACATAATGGTTTTTATCATGATATTTCATATCAACCGGAATGGTCCTATCATCTGTAGGTCTGATGTGCCCCAGTATTTTTATCCCTTTATTGTAATAGTTTGGAGCAGGGGAAGTTGACAGGTGATGAATCACCTGGTATCTTCTTTGGCAGAGTTACCCCTTGCAACTCCGTTTCAAGGGGTAGGAGTTGAAATATTCCCCTATGAAATGAGACAACCCTTCAAGACCTGTTTCGTCATCAGCAACAACTATGTTTGGGAAAGAACTCCCCATGCTGTTAGCAGCTGTAACCGTCTCTGTTGCATGGGCTTTTGGCATCTTTTTGCGACAATCAAACGCAAACCGCAGAAATGCAATCTATAGCACATTGAAACAGCATTAAACAGATGATCAAATGATTAAGTTATTTACAAAGAAAATGCTTACATTTGTGTGTTTCTTTCGTCACACTGCTGCACTTTTTTGCTGTGTTTACCTCCATCTTACTGATGATTCAAAAAGAATTATGGGAGGTTTCTCATACCCCTTCGTTTGTAATGTGGTCCTGAAAATTCTCCAGCCCTCACCCTCATCGAGAATTGGGACACCCCTCCCCCTTCACGTGAACATGTAAGGAGGGGTAGGGGGAGGGGGAGGGGGCAAGAGGTAAATTAGGATTGGGCCTGAGTGACTGTTGAGCTAAACGTCTAAGTTGAAGTAATGAATATATTATGTAGGACAGGCATTAATATAAGCATTCTGCTTCTGCCTGTGCCTTTTCAGTCACTAACCTGTTGGTAATGTTTGTACTGTTGACACTGGTTGTATTATGTGATGACCAAATAAAGAATTTCATCATCATTATCAAAATATCTAAATATACAGATCTGTGTCACTGAACATCAAAGTTAAAGCAAGTCAGTATCAATCAGTCTTTATTTATATAGCACTTTTCATACATTAAGAGTGTAGCACAAAGTGCTTTACATATAAGTTTAAAAATCAGTACCACCCCCACCCACCCATCCAACCGCTCAAACACATACACGCACGCACACCCACAAGCACACGCACACCCACAAGCACATACATACTTAAAAAAAAACTAACTGAGCATGAGAGGACCAGAAAGTAAAAGTAAAAGAGTAAAAGGGTAAAAGAGGAGGCGCTGTCTCAGGGAGCCATCCGCACCAGAAGGCCGCCGACCCCGCCAACCAGGCGCCAGCGACACAGCACCACATCCCAACCAGTGGGAGAGGGCCAACTGTCATCGCATCGCGGTGGCAGAGACCCCAACCCACCAGAAAGGAGCAGACCCCAGTGAAAGAAGGTGCCACAGCCACCAGAGTCCACAGCCCCCCCCCCCCCCCCGGCATGGAGGGCTCCCTCTGATGAAACAATACAGTAGGTCTGAAGACCATCAAACCAACCATAAAATTGAGGTGATTCTCTGTTTTAAGCTTTTAACTCTTATTTTCCTTCAAAACCCCTATTCACAGGTGTTAATTTGGAAAAAACCCTAACCTTCACCCTAACCCTAACCCTTTGACCACGAAATAGGACAAATAAATGTGCAGCTTAACCAAAAGAAGTGCAAAACACTGCAAATCACAGAGATGTTGACTGGTTTATCACAGGACATGGCAGATCCACATGGGATAAGATCACATACAAACTCTGGAATCATTACAAACTACCAGGGCTCCACAGGTAGTCATAGTCCTGCATGAATAGGGCTAAAGTTCCCAATATCAGATGTCAGTTACTATCAGAGCCAGGCTTCAATAGTCAGTAGTCTAACATGAGCAGAACATTTCCACTATTGCTCTATATTACAAAATGAAACAATATAAACACAATACCTTGGGTGCAGTAAAACACATGACCTTATTGTGTCGAATATATTCTCCCGGTGTTGCAGTGATGCTATCAATGGGTAAAATCAGGTTTTACTACGAGCAACACCTTGAAACTCTGGTTTCAGAGGAGACGAGAATGTGAAAAGGGCTTTCTTGTGTCAAGTTGATAACCATTCTGTTCTTGACCTTTTTGCACCACTATTACCATCATAATACTTTAGATTCTGAATGACCACAAGAGGCTCTTATCAGGGAAGTGGAAACGTAGGTCACTCTATGAGTGAACATAAAACCTAGATCACTATTTTTCCAGGATACAATATCATAGCAGAATGTAGCATGAGATGTATATAGGTGATGTGATTCCAAAATGTAAAAAAAAAGAATTGATTAACATGTTGTTCAGCCAAGTGATATGGAAAGTGTCTGGAGTTCTCATATTGTTTTGGTCCAATCCTCTTGAATAGAGTGAGGTCAGTGCCAGTCAGCACTAACATAATCAGTAAGACGGATTATCTGTGTGCTCCATCTTAATGATAGTGATGGAAAAAACAGTTACAGACGTCATTACAGAAACTCCGCTGAGCTCAGGATTCACATGAATGCGTTGATATATATCATGATGATAATGCTTAAATATAATACTCTCATAATTTGTTCTTAGCAGCATCAGGCACTGCTGTTTGAGACTTACCAGAGCATCCAGAACATTTAAAGGCTCAGACAAGGTGGGGGCAGCTCGCATTTGAATAGAAATCCTATTTAGTTGTAGCCATCAAGCATATTGATGGTTTGTTGCCAGCAGCAGGCGCAGGCATGCACAAACACAGGCACATTTCACACATATTTCCCACTGTCTTTCATTTTCTGTCACTCACTTTCTCATCTACACAAGCAAAAAGAAAAGTCCTACAGCATATTCCACGCTGACACATACTACTTACTTTCATCACTATCAGTGTTTAAAACACACTGTTCATTCTTTACAATTTTTATGGTTCCCTGGACTTTTGACAGTAGCAGTTAATTAAAGTATCTGCACAGAAAACACAAGTAAGGTCTTAAATTGTGTGGAAACCAAGCCAGGGATAAAAAGTTGCCAAAGTTGTGTTTTTCTGGTCAATCTGAAGTTAATAACAGGTAGCTGTGTCTGTATTTTTTGGAACGCAGAATGACTGTCAAAGCTAGTGGTTAACACTAACAGCACAGATTTTCAAGGTACTCTAATGATTTCCTATGGGTGTGTTGAGATATTACATCACCACTACATAGAATAATACCAATAAACTGAAAAGTGCTGTAATTTCCTCGATGTAATGCATAAATGTATTAAGTTCTACGGGGCTATACATAAAGATTACATACCGTTCATCAGATAGTCATTTCCAATTAACATCTCTCTCCTTGTGATCCTCATATACTCCATCTCTCCAAGCTAATGCATACTTGAGATAAAAAAATGAAGCTTAATTACTACGAAGGCAGATATTCATTTTCTGTGGATGGCCTCTATCCAAGCCACGACAGAATCTGTCTTTTTAGATTAAAACCTCTGTTTTCAAAATGCGGTTCACGCTGACTAATAGTACTTTGGGCCATGAGCCATTGACTCATGAAAATGGAATTCTTAACGTCTTACCGCTGGGGTGTTTAGAAACTGTTTATTTCCCCTCATGATAATTGTTTTCTGTGACCATGAACTTCATGCTGAATATTAGGACCTTTCAAAAAGCACACTCAAATCTATAAAAGTGTCTGTCCTTGCTGATGTGAAGTGCTAAAAACTACAGAAGCATCACTATATTCATGCAGATGCACACCTGTGTATTTTGTGCTTTTAGTAAAATATCCTAAAAAAAAAAAAAAAAAAAAGACCTCAGAGTGGAGGACTAATGTGGGCATCGGTATTCATGCACACATTAATAATAATACAGCACTAACGGCACTTGATACAGGGTATCACAAGGAGAAAATTAAGCCACAAAAACACTTGGCCCCTGTTACAGTGATAGCTCCGCTGTATAAAATCTGTGCTTTCCGCTGGGAGTGAGCAAACAGTCGTCTCCCTAATCAGTCTGAGAGGAAAAAGTGTGTGTGTGTGTGTGCGTGTGTGTGTGTGTGTGTGTGTGTGTGTGTGCGTGTGCGTGTGTGTGTAGTAGACTACATCTGCTCAGTCTCAGGAATCACCCCGTCTACAGTGAGCGAATCGTGTTTTGGCAGAAAGAGATAAGTTACAGGTTTGACTCCTTGGAGAACCAGGCACGGAGTTAAACATTGTGACTCGTGCATAAGCCAGAGAATGGCAGCTTTAGCAGAGCGCTGTGTTTAAATCATACATCATGTTTCTTGTAAGGCTGTCATTGTGCCTCTGTCTTCTGGGTCATCTTCATGTGTGTATATGTGGTCTCTTCAATTATTGCGTTCCGCCTGTTGCTGTCTGGTAATATCCATGCTTCATAAATGCTACAGTGTGTTGTAATACAACCAAATGCACAGTAATCGCTCAACAGTGTGCAGTTTGTGCACTTTTGCTAGTAACATTACCTTCAGCCTTTCTCTGACCCTGCTCTGTGTTTCCACAGCAAAGCCATCAGAACCTTGTCCTGGCTATTTTTTTTATTTTTTTTTCACTCTGGATTGCAGCTTTCATGTGGGATCTCGTCCGAAATTATAACGAACCCAAGCTTTTAGCCCCGTGATCAGAGCAAAACAAAAGGATTTTCTAAAATGCATTATCAGTATGGATAAAGTCAAGTGGATGGATAAAAGCACCTTCTGTGCATAAAATCATCGCTTCTGTGCATTCTGAAAACCAGGATGAGTACTTTCAATTTGCTTGTCAAATGTGGCACTCTTCTTCCAAATCCAAGAACTAAGTGCATCTCTGATATTTCCGCTCTGCAGATATTTTCATAACAGTGACAGTGGAACGCTGTGTCAAATGTCACATTGGAGAGCCCTGATATACACCAATCAGCCATAACATTTTGACCACAGACAGGTAAAGTGGTATTAATTTGGATGATCTCATCACAATGGGACCTGTCAGTGGCTGGATATATTAGGCAGCAAGAGATTATTTAGCCCTGGAAGCTGATGTGTTGAAATCAGCAAAAGGGGCAAGAGATAGGAGGAATAGGCCAAATCACTGGGTCAGAGCATCTCAGGTTTAGGGCTGTGTATTGGCAAAAATTTGGCGATATGATACAAATCACAATGCTAGGATCATGATACGATATATCACGATATATCATGATACTGTTGAAAAGGCAATTTTTTGTTTCTTTTTTTTTTAAATGATTATTTCCTTGAAAAATTGAATTACGCCAGAAATATGCACAAATACTTAACACATTTTTATTTGATCACAACAGGATCTAATGCTATATCACAAAATGTTCCTGTGTTCAAACTGAAATTATGTTTTACAGACATTACAGTTTAAGATCCTGCTGAAATGTTCATATTCTATTAAGGAATTTACATTATTTAATAAGAGTGTTAAATAATAATTGATAAAATATACACAAAAACAAAAATGAATGTCCACAATATCCGCATTTGAATTAATACCTAAAAATATCAATACAGTACTTTTTAATATCGATACAGTATTGTGAAATGAAATATTGCGATATATTGCAGAACTGATATTTTCTTACACCCCTACTCACTTACTACTTACTACCCCCCCCCCCCCCCCCCCCCCCCCCCGTCTTATGAAGTATTCACCCCCCCACACACACACCCATGTCCATGCACTTCCTGTCTACCTCACAGTTTCATTCTGCCAGCAGGTCTGGGTGTTAATAGTGTAGGGGAGACTGGGGACAGTTGTAACATGGGTCAGTTGTAACTCTTGCAATTGCTCCAATCAGGAACAACTTAGGACTCACCCAATTCACTCTGCACATGCTCAGTTTAGTCCTTAGTCCACATAAGAAGTTGTAGTGCTGTGAGGCAGACCCATCAAAATTTGTGAGTGAAAACATAATTGTGTGGTAAGTCATATTTTTTGCTCTAATTGTTTTTGTGATTGCATAGTTTGAATTTGAAAGCCGTGTAAATTATATTTGTGAGATAAACAAAGATTTATGCAACTGTTTATCCACCTGTCCACAGTTATCTAATATAAGATTATTATATCCTGTGTAGATCAGTGTTCTTATTTCATATATCGGCCAATATATTGGTTATCGGCCAATATTGGATATCAGCCGATATATTGGATATCGGCTTTTTTTAGCCTCCAATATCAGCATCGGCCCCAAAAAAATCCCATATTGGTCGGGCTCTAGTTCTTTATGTTGCTTGATTTGCTGCTTCCAATGCATCAGCTTCAATGACTAAATATTCACTTGCTGTTTAATACATCCAACCCACTGAAAGGAACCATTGTAATGAAATAACCAATATTATTACCACTTCTGTCAGTGATCATAATATTGTGCCAGATCAGTGTAAGTTACCTTAAGTCTTAATAATTATACATATTGTACATTTCACTCATCATTATTATGCCTCTAAGTATCTATGAGTAAACAGAAGCATGCTGTGGTTGTATGTATGTTGCAAACATAGCCACCAGTTTACAGAAACACTTAGCGGGCAGTCAACACCTCTTGTATTCCTGCTGGTAGAGAAGAATGTTTTATAAGGCAAGAATAAGTTACACTTCGGTTTGCTTCAGTTGGCTGGACATTTTTGCAAGCAGAGAGATTCACACAAACAGCCAGGCTGCAATGCTCTCTGCTGTGTTGGTACTGTTTCATTCCAGCTTCTAGTATCAGTGACCAGCCAGCAGGTTAGTCAGTGCTGCCAGCTTAAATGAATCAGTGCCAGTACTGGAAGACGAAGGCAGTTCTGTTAGGAAGCCAGTATTTTTTGTAGCTGGTGCTTTGATTTTTAAAGATTACATTCAAGTCAGATGAATTCTATAGTCGTATTCAAGAGCTAATGTTAATTTAAAAAACACTGAAATCGGTTGATGGTAATTGAGGTAAATGTATCTTTGGTGAGTGTGTTATTGTTGTTTTCATAATGTTTCTCATTTCATTTAAAGGTGCAGAAGCTGAACTCTCATCCTGCATAGCTATTGAAACTCATTGAACTCATATCTTCCACAAGATATGGAATTCACTTCTAAAATTTTTAGAATCAAGGCCTGATATGTCATCATCATAACTTAAAAAGTGAGACCATACCCTTTTTTTTTTTTTTTTAAATCATGTTTGATTTTGTATCTGATATACAAAAATGGATGTTGACAAGTATTCAAGTCACTATTACTTCTATTGCCTGTCAATTATTATTTGTTATTTACTTTGCTGTTTCAAAATTCAGAGGTGGTCTTGGGGGGTGGGGGGGTTATTCTGGGTGTTTATGTGCACCCACACAATACCACCAATTCATGTCAGAAAAGATATGTAATGTGTTAAAACTTTAATAAAAACGTGTTTAAAAAAAAAAGTGCAGAAGCTGAAATCAGGAGTGAAAAATGCAAGAGTGAAAATAAACCACTTCTTGTTATAACTTTCTCCTCTCTCTCCAAAATCTCAATATAAAGATAGATGACATGAAGTTGTGTTATGTTTTTATTTTTTATTTTTTTTTAAGTGAAACTACTTTTCCAACCTTCCGAGCACAGTCGAGTCACTTCCAGGTCACGTCTGACAGACTCTCATCAGCAGCAATTGTTAATAAATACAGCTGCCAATTTCGTGTTTAACCCCCGTACGTCTCTGAAAACACCATTAGACAAAATCTGTGTCACAGGGTAGGTTTTCTACAGCCTGAAAACACCAGCAAGGAGTGGATGTAGAGGTCTTGTATCCCCTCAGACTAGTTGAATTAAAATAGATATACTGAAATTGTTATTTTTTTGTCCAATGATGCTAAACAAAAGAAAAAAAAATCCATCTCTGCAGATTTAACATAAGGAGAAGTATTCCATATCATTTACCAGGTATTTGTGTAACTGTATGAAACTATAGGGTTACTTTATGCTCCCAGTGTATGAATAAAATAGACTGTTGTCATGTGTAAAAATGCTCCACAAAAGTGAATCCTAAACAGCTTCATCTAGATTGTAAATTCAATTAGACCTGGGTTAAAAATTCAACTTACACGTTCAATTTTTTTTTTTTCTTCACAGGAGAAAGGTTGGTTTTATCTAGTTGTTTATATTCAGGTCCATGTCTTTCTAATCCATTAGTTTGTAATGAATTATTTGATTGATAGCAGTAATGCTAGTCACACTCACGACTACATCAAATGTCTCTCCTGAACCTATGACAGCAGATCTAAGCTTCACTTTGGTTCAGCAAGTGGAAGTGCTGTTCTACTGTCTCTGTAAAGAATTTCAAAAGGGGCATGGGACAGGCAGGAAAATGGGAAAAGGCAATGTTTTTTTTGTTTTTGTTTTTTTTTAAAAGATTTGTTCTACTGTGTGACTGTCGTATTTGTTTCATGGTGTGTGGGCTTAATTTGAAGAAAGAGAACCAATTAGATTGATTGTTGAGAACCTATGTGTAGTCGTGTGTGTGTCTGAACCCTGTTATTAGACAGGGCAAAGCTGCAGGAGTTAGTGTTATAAGGGCACTTACAATCAGTAAAGCCTATGAGTGCATTCTTAACAAGAAACAAAAAGGCACCATCTACTGTGCTGCTGTGTCTTTTCTAATCTTATGCTACTTGCCGTAATATAAAGTGTGACTGAGAGCAGGGGGATGACAGACAGAGGAGGTGATGACACACATACATAATGCAAGGAATTGGGAACGAGAGCTGCAAATGGATTGTTTATGTCGTCGTTTCAACTCAGAATCACAGACAAGCCGAGACACAGATAACACAAAGAAACACAAATAACCAATTACTGTTGAAAATATGAAAAAAAAACAACCCACACTAATTGGTTTGTGATTTGCTGAAATCCACAGATTGATACATTGGTTTTAGATATATTGTTATAAAAGTTTATGAGCTGAAGTTCAGGAGAACTGTACTGATGATGAGATAAAGGACTGGATATCAGACGAAAACACAGAAACAGGGACGACATCGAGAAGAAGACAGAAAGAATGGCATTGGTAGATAGAATTCCAGGGGGACTGAGGGGGAAAATCTCCTCTGTTTCCATGGCTGCCATGGTAACACTGTTACCAGAGTGCAGCAAGAAATGTGGCGGTAAAATGGTAATTGTGGCAGGGTACCCCCCGCCAACCGACCAACAGTTTAAAGTCATGACTGTTTTTCTCGTTAGTGTGTGATTGTGATGGGTGATGCTCTGGATTTGACTTGACACTCTGAGATAGTTCAGTTAAAGAAAGCAGATGAATTTTTATTGCGCTGCCGTCTGTAGATGCACATGGAAATACAGTAGACACCGCTGTGTTTGTGTGTGTGTTAAGACTGCGAGCTCCTGCTGCTGTTGTTGTCCTGATTTTCAGTCAGAGCGCAGGTGTGAGCCCCAAGCTAGATGCTCTTCAGGGGCCTCAGATGACTTGAAAGGTTAAAACACCCAGAGAGACACAACCTCAGACAGCAGCAATACACAGTCAGTTAGTGCGTGAACAGCCCTGTAGCTAAACCTCAGCACAGCCGTCTCTCTTGGACATGTTTATGCTAATAGTCCCATGAATCAATATGGATAATACTAGATGATAATATCAACATGGATTTCTCTCTGGGGGAGTTATGAGCAGCTGATGACAGCTCACACCACTAAAAGCTCAAAATTAGCAGCTCATTTTGCTGCCTGAAGTTGGAAAGAAGCCAGGAAAAAAAAAAGAAAAAAAAAAAAGAAAAATAAACAGCTTTTCAGCAATATGCATTCAGTCACTAAGACTAGAGTTACTTCTGCTTCTGCTAGCAAACACAACTTGATTACTCTTTGTGCTCAATGCAGAATGCTACTTGACTTGAACATGGAAGAATTAATAGGAAAGAAAATCTGTATGGTGTTTATTTATAGATTTGAACAAGGTCAAGGTCATGTTTATTTATACAGCACATTTAAAACAGCGCAAAGTACCCAAAGTGCTATACAAAGTTGTAGATACAAATACAAGATATGCTAAAACTAGTAAAATAAGAATAAATACAAGATATGCTGAAACTAATAAAGTAGGAATAAATACAAGATATGCTAAAACTAGTAAAATAAGAATAAATATAAGATATGCTAAAACTAGTAAAATAAGAATAAATATAAGATATGCTAAAACTAGTAAAATAAGAATAAATATAAGATATGCTAAAAGTAGTAAAATAAGAATAAACACAAGATATGCTAAAACTAGTACAATAAGAATAAACACAAGATATGCGAAAACTAATAAATAAATACAAGATGTGCTAAAAGTAGTAAAATAAGAATAAACACAAGATATGCTAAAACTAGTACAATAAGAATAAACACAAGATATGCGAAAACTAATAAATAAATACAAGTTATGCTAAAACTAGTAAAATAAGAATAAATACAAGATATGCTAAAAGTAGTAAAATAAGAATAAATATAAGATGTGCTAAAACTAGTAAAGTAAGAATAAACACAAGATATGCTGTAACTAGTAAAATAATAAATATAAGATATGCTAAAACTGATAAAAACAGATACACAGTAGTTGGATAAATAGCATTGTTAGAGACAGTTTTGTGTTTTCAGAGAAGGCGTATGGGTGATGAAATGTTTTTCTAGGAGCCACTGTTTTATGTGAGTTTTAAAAGTGTTGTATGTTGGACACTCTCTTATGGGGGGTGGGGCAGGTTATTCCAAAGTTTACCTCCTACCACTGTTACTATGTTTTGTCCAAAAGTGGTGCATCTGAATGGTATCACACAGTTCTCATTCACAGAGGCCTGTGTACTACCTCCATTTTTAAGTCTTTGGAAGAAGCCATGCAGTGGAGTAGGGGCAAGGTTATGTAGCACTTTATATAAAAAACAAGCATACTTAAAAATTTTTAAATTCTCGAAACTTCGAAGTTTGTTTCTCTAGTGTATCACAGTGATGAAATGACAATGCCTTTTCATCAAAAGTTTTTATAGCTTTCTTAAAGAGAGATTCAGTGCTTTTAAGTGTAGCCATGCCTAGGGCTGCACGATATTGGAAAAACTGACATTGTGATTTTTTTTAACCCTGTGAAATATAGCGATATGAAAAAATACTCAGGAGAATATAATAGCTGTGTGGTGCCGACATAAATGGTCAAACTAATTAGTTGTGTTTCCTCTCATTGTGTCAACAGGTGGAAGACACTATCGACACAGAACACGTCTTTCAGTATCATCCTTCTTGTAGCTGAAATAATTCCAGATAACTGACATTGCTTTTCTTTTTGGCACCAAGTCTTCATTTACGGTGATTTTCTCTTGTTTGTTGCTCATTTTTTCAATTTTCCCAGCAACTCACTCCAAACTGATTAAGAATGATTGTGATTGGTGGATCGCTGTGCGCAGAATGTGTCAGGTACCCAGGCTGAAATTAGATGAGAACAAGTTGAGTTCATTTGCCTCCTACATTGCAGGATCTGCGATGTGACTGTTGCGCACACCTACATCGCAATGACAATGCTCAAACAATATATTGTGCAGCTCTAGTCATGCCAGTTGATGACCAGTTTATAAACCAGTACTCAATGTGTGTGAAGGTCATAGTGGATAAGAACACCTTAGCAGCTTTGGTGTCAAGACATGATCTAACTTGTGTAAAATTTAGCAAATTGAATTTAACTGTTTGCTACCTTTTTGACATGACTTTTGAATGTTTGGGCTGAATCATAAATCACTCCTAAATACTTAAATTCAGTAACAACATCAAGCTCCTGTCCTCTAATAAACACATTAGAATGTGACACCTTCATATTTTGTTTAGTGAACGCCATACACACTGTCTTTAGTGTTTAGGTAGAGACATGACTTATGCTGTGTTTCCACTACATGGAACCGGCTCGACTCGACTCAGGTACCAGGTACTATTCCTGGAGACCATTTCCATTCCAGGATACTACCGACTTTAGACTACCTGGACGTCATAGCGATGCGGCGCGTTACTTCTGTGTTGTCTGCTCAGAAAGTTGTTGATAAACTCACTCGTTGTGTGTTGTCTCGTCAAGTGAATTTTTACGTCGGCCACCAAAGACTGAATCTCCTCGACCGACCATGGTGTAGTTTGCAGGCTGTCATCATATGGATTAACCTACTGCTACATTTACTGTAAACTTCCGCATCTGTTTTTCATAAAACGGCAGGTCACAGAGACGACTCTCTGACCAACCAGTGGTCTGCAGTGTTTACACGTCATGTTTTAGTATCTGTTCCCCAGTCTTGGAACTTCGGCGGAGGCGTACCAAAAAACTAGTAGCAGGTACTAGATTCCAAGTGTTTTTTTATAATGGAAAAGCAAAAAGCCTGAGTCGAGTTGAGTTGAGTTGAACTGGTACTATGTAGTGGAAATGGGGCATAAGTCCGCCAGTCATCAATATGAGCGTAATGATAGGTCTGATCTGAAACATGATGGAATTTGCCCCACACACACACACACACACACACACACACACACACTCACACACTTAGTATCCATAGAATTCCATTTAAGGGGCCAATCATTATTTTGAATAATATTGAAATGTTACACATCCATTCCTCCTATAATAACTGCCTCTTCATGAATTTGATAGAAATGCAGCCACATGCAGGACTCCTGCAGCGTAGAGAGGCTGCTCTCCAGAATAATTGCAGTTTCTCTAGTGGCATATATCCACATAAAATGATGACTATACCGACACATGCTGGTTTGTGTTCGCTCTCACACACACACGACAGACACATATGTATTCATCAGTTTCTCCCAAAGCAGTGGGGGGAATTATCACTCTGGTTTCATGAGGTATTTTTGGGTGCAGAGATTTGATGTTCGTGCCTCAGCAGGCAGCACAACATCAGCCCTTACTGACAGAAGGTCTTATGAAACACTGCAGAGACAGAGAGCTTTTTTTTTCATGTTGTCAGGACTAAAAAATACTTTGTAGTGAATTTATTGTTAACAGTATGGTAAAGTTGTGCTTTTATCCAATAGATAGTCGAGGCTCTAGAGATTTAGATGACTAAATATGACCGACGATGTCTGCCACATAATTTCACAATATTCTCCACACATTTGACCCCGTGATGAATCAATAACCTCACCAGATTTAAGCGTGGAGTTCGACTGGCGCAGAGATTCATCTGCACAGTGAAGACATGTCACCTGATGCACCCTGGACCAGTGCCTAAAAATAACCAACTTACTGATGAATTGCAAACACACTTCATTTCCTCCATTTGATTTTCTCCAGCCGGGCAGACTGAAATTTGTCAGGTTATTCAAACAGATTTCCTCTGTAGCAAATGGTTTCTGCTTGATTGTCTATAATGACAGGGACAACAAACAATTAAAATCTTTCTCTCAAAGTAATGAGAAAACTATTTACACTGAAAAGCTCATGTCTTTTATTCACGTTCATGTGCTGTGGTGAGTAAAATTGTAGCTACAGCAGCATTTATTTTTCCTTTACATAAAGCTTATCATCTCTGAAGAAGTAGCTGACTTTACCGTTGATGTCATCAGCACAAGTAGCGATAAGACACAATGGAAACTCTGGTGGAGAAAAGAACTGAAAACCTTTAATGAAAAATAATCTGAACACAGGACATACGCTTGTGAAAATGCCCTTAAAAAGACAAATGCATTCACAGAATTTTCTCTGTGTCTTTTATATTACACACAGTTCCTTTTTTCTAATTCCTTTCTGTCTGGTCTATTCTGGCTTTTTTATTTCTCAAAGTAAAAATTTACTTTTCTCCTTAGTCTTTGATCAGGATCCGTTCGCTGTATAAGGTTAACCATCTGTCAGGAAAGAGACGACACGTTAAAGGAATACTTTGGCATTAAAATTCAACACTGTCTTATAATCCATCACCGTTATCTGATCAATCTATGGAAATTCAGATGCAGGACATTATATATCACACAGGAAAGTCACATAAAACCACACAGAAAATGTTCAGAGGAGATACTCAAATACTCATTTATACACTTAAAATTATAATTTACATAATTCATGAGATTTGGTCGAGTTAATTTCCTTTCTACAGATCACCTCTTGTCTTGAAATTTCTCATTTTAAGGCTTATTTAACCCATAAAGACCCAGTGCTACTTTTGTGTCAATTCCCAAATACATTTTTCTCTCTATTTTAACCTTTCTTAAGTGATTTATCACAATTTATTATAATATTATCCTCTATATTTTGCATGTTTTACTGTAAATCATGTATTTTCCTATATCTAATTTAGATGTTCATGAAAACGCAAAGTAAATTCAAAGGTTATTACATCAAAACAGATAAAAAGAAGAAAAAATTATGTTTTCAATAACAAAACATAAACTAAGTGTCCCATCCACTGTCATTTATCAAACTCCATGGGTTTTACTAGTGACAGTGTTTTCACGTTCACTACGGAGCCTCTGAACGTCCGAATGGGTCATATCTGATGACCATGAAAAGATTACAAACTGTATTTAACACCAACTATTTACATGTATTAATGGGATTATTGGATCTTTATGGGTTAATCTACTCTACCTGCCCCATGAGAACTGGCTCAGCCTTGAAAAGTAGCTCCAGAGTGGCAGCGTGAGACCAAAAGAAAATCCTGTGTCTTATCAAGTTGTTACAAATATGTGAGAAATTTCTGTAGGTCTACGTTTTTATAGACTCTTCTATTGTCAAATCATTTTCATTCATTCATTCATTCATTTTGATCTCTTATATTATTTTCTGTTTTGTCTCATGCCTTTTATGTCGTTTTTGTCTTGCTACAGCTTCTTCAATTTTTTTTTTTTTATTATCATTTTTTTTGTTCCATCTTTTATAGCTGAGCCCTCTCTTCTGCTTTTCACATAAATGTGCCGAGGTCAACACTTTTCACTCTTTCAAAGGACATTCTTTCAGATCTTTCAGAGTACCACATATTCTATTATTGTCAGATATTTTCCTCTGGCAATTGACGACCCGATAACAGTCTCTAATTTGGGTCCCAATGTCAAGTTTAGGAAAAGTAACATCAGGGGCTGGTACTTCGGATCAATGGGAAGGTCAATAAAAATGCTGTGACCATTATAGAGCGCTAAGTGTCTGCTGTAAAAGGTTTGTGTCCCATTGGACCTTATTCTGGAGATAATTTTGCAGTCAGTGGTGAGACCAGTCATTTTTTGATCCCATTTGAATTTTGCCGTCATTTATCCATATGATATTTGTCAATTTATAAAGCATTAGTTGTAGTTTATTGTAAAATTATTGAACTACCAGGCTGTGAAAATAGGTCAACAGAAAGACTGCATATGATAAAGTCACAGAGGTGATGTCATTCTGTCTCTTTTCTCAATCTCTTCAGAATCTCTACGAGGGGGGGCTCAAAAGTTCATAGCCTGACTAAGAAGGAGTTATTCCACAGCAATGAAACTTAGCATACATTAAATTCAACCTCTCCTGATACTAATTGCATGGTTTCCTTCCAGATTAACCCACATTGGATAAATAATTTAGGACTTTGAAAGGTAGTACCAGAGACATTTCGTGAACCGTCCGTGGCACCGTGGTCTTATCAAATGTCTGCAGAAAAAGGGGTTAGCCCCCAAGGACATTCATGCTGACATGGTTGCTATAGGGGATGATGCTCCAGCTTTATCAACTGTGCAAAACTGGGAAGCTGAATTCAAGAGGGGTAGGGAGAACGAGGGAGGGGTGAAAAGCAAGCATTTTCATGAAATGTCTGTAGTACTACTTTTCAAAGTCCTAAATTATTTGTCCAATGTGGGTTTATCTGGAAGGAAACCATGCAGTTAGTATCAGGAAAAGTTGAATTTAATGTATGCCAAGTTTCATTGCTGTGGAATAACTCCTTCTTAGTCAGGCTATGAACTTTTCAGCCCCCCCTCGTATGTCTCTACAGCTTCAACATGACCAAACTATAATGATTTTCACCTCTTTTAATACTTTTAGGCACCTCGCTCTTGAAGATTGAGGTAAAATGTGCCAAGGTTTGGCTGTTTCGTTACTGGTGACATGAACCACATCCAACTAGAGAAATGGTCCAGTTGGCTGTTTAATACAAAACTAGACATTTGTTGACTATCTTTACCACAAGTCACAGCTTGCTGAGAATTGCAACTCATAAAATAATGTTTTAAAATGACAAATCTCATATGAGTAAATGGTGAAACTATTAAAATTATTGTCTCTTGCCATTGACTACCATTTGTACACTCAACAAAAATATAAACGCACCACTTTTGTTTTTGCTCCCATTTGTCATGAGCTGAACTCAAAGATCTAAAACTTTTTCTGTGTACACACAAGGTTTATTTCTCTCAAATATTGTTCACAAATCTGTCTAAATTTGTGTTAGTGAACACTTCTTCTTTGCTGAGATAATCCATCCACCTCACAGGTGTGGCATATCAAGATGCTGATTAGACAGCATGATTTTTGCACAGGTGTGCCTTAGGCTGGCCACAATAAAAGGCCACTCCAAAATGTGCAGTTTTATCACACAGCACAATACCACAGATGTCACAAGTTTTGAGGGAATGTGCAATTGGCATGCTGACTTCAGGAATCTCCACCAGAGCTTTTGCCTGTGAATTGAATGTTCATTTCTCTACCATAAGCCATCTCCAAAGCTGTTTCAGAGAATTCATGAAGAAGACTGTGCGAGGAAAATGGTGGTCACACCAAATACTGACTGGTTTTCTGACCCCCCTGGACCACCCAATACAGTAAAAGTGCACATTTTAGAGTGGCCTTTTATTGTGGCCAGCCTAAGTCACACCTGTGCAATAATCCTGCTGTCTAATCAGCATCTTGATATGCCACACCTGTGAAGTGGATGGATTATCTCAGCAAAGGACAAAGGAGAAGTGCTCACTAACACAGATTTAGACAAATTTATGAACAATATTTGAGAGAAATAGGCCTTTTGTGTACATAGAAAAAGTTTTAGATCTTTGAGTTCAGCTCATGAAAAATGGGAGCAAAAACAAAAGTGGTGTGTTTATATTTTTGTTGAGTGTAATTTTTGAGATGTTATGTCCCATGAGACACAGCAGAAGGGGTGTGACTTCAACACCTTATTAAACAAACAACCAAACAAAAAAGGCCTCTAGTCGTACTAATCCAACAACCATAGTTTCAGTATAGACATGAAATTGAAGTAGTAAGTGTCACCCTGCGCTGTAAGATAATAACACATACTATTAATTAGAATCACAGACTGTTGTCCCTTTACTCAGTAAGTGCTGACTTCCTGGTCATGTTGTTCGCTGGTGGTTTCCTCGTTAGCCATTAATGGGAATAACTGGGAAGATCGTGCGTCTCCAAAATGTAAAAATTTTCAAGTAGATTTCATTTTGAAAAATGAACCACAGATTTTAAGCATAAACAACGTCATACCCACCTGAAATATTTTGAAAATGATGATTTACAGTCAGCCACCTTGGTAGCCATAGTGATACTAGTGAACGTCTTTCTATCATTACCACCTCGATTACAAAAATATACAGACCTATAGTGGGACATAATAATGTGTTTCAGATAGAGCTGTCAAAATGAACGCATTAACGTGGATTAATCCATCATCATGATTAATCTGATTACAAATTTTAACGCAATTCACCCACCTGCAGCGCAGAATGACTCTGAACGTCTCTGACAATGCATTTTGGACAGTTTGTCCACGTAGAGTTACCATCACGCATGTGCAAATGGGCAGTTGATCCAGTAGTGACAGACAGCAGAACCAAACCATAAAGATGGAAGACGCTAAACAACAGGTTGGCCCTCTGGATGGAAATATGAGGACAAAAAACCCCAAGATGGAACAGTCAACTGAAATAAAGTATTATACACACTCTGCAGGAAGGAGTTTTTATTTCACCGAAGCACTTCCATCTTAAAATACCACATTAACACAAAGCATATATCAGTTGGGGATTCTGCTAGCACTTCAGCTAACATGTCGCCCAGCTTGCGAACAAACAGACTTCTTTCTTGAGTTTGGTTGTTCATGCAAAATGAAACGCGATTAATATAGATTGAAAATTAATCATATTTAATCGTGATTAATCGAAATGAATCCACAGTAACCCTGTGAGTAATCTGATTAAACATTTTAATGGTTTGACAGCACTAATTTCAGAAGGTCTTCATATTTATATTGGAACAGTTTACCACAGAGTGGTACAAATGGATTCAACATGTAATGCCCCATAGGCCTGATTGTATTTTCTAAGCACATTAGTTTGTCTTTATTTTTTTTATGGGGAAATAATACTACCTGATTGTACTTGCTTCCTTTTTATTTTTATTTTGTGCTACTTCATCTTGTTGATATGTGTGCACCTACAAAATGGTATTTTGTAGATGTGTACCAAACATGTTCAAAGATGGTGAGCACAAATATAGATAGATAGATAGATAGATAGATAGATAGATAGATAGATAGATAGATAGATAGATAGATAGATAGATAGATAGATAGATAGATAGATAGATAGATAGATAGATAGATAGATTGATTGATTGATTGATTGATTGATTGATTGATTGATTGATTGATCCCCTAGGTGAAATTCAGAATACAAAATGCGGTCACCACTACACAAACACAGCCATACCACATCAACACTCAATAAATAAATAAATGCAGATTAATATATATTATGGAAATGTTTTGAGCTAATTGTCAATAAAGAGTAAATTAATTGCAAAAATATAGGTCTATAAGTTACTCTACAGCACTACCACCAGGTTTGTGTTGATGATAAAGTTGTAAAAGTACTGAAATTGTTTCCATTACACTGGGTTACAAAAAAATGTTTTTTGCAAGTTGTCTAGGTTTTTTCAACTGAATTAGGACCATTGTGCACCGCTAAATACAAAAATGACATCTGTTTTTCTCAATCAGGTCTGTTTTTTTTGCTAATTTGATATTGAAAAATTTAATTTTCTCATAAAATTTATTACATTTTTGTGACTTTATCAGTTGATTTTTTTTTTATATAATTCTCACCCAAAATAGGTTTTAAGAGAAAAAAAATCATTTTCTAACAGGATGTATTTATTATTTATTATGTATTCACCGCAGATGTAGCAGAATACGTCAGGCTTATTTTTGCAAGATCTTCTAGTCGAAGCCATTTCATTCACCTGTAATATTAAAAAAAAAAACATTAATCATAAATTGGCAAAAGTAAAATCTTCAGAACTCGTTTATTGCAAGAAATATGAAAAAATTTTGTATCATATGATGTGAAAATGCCCATAAATGTAAGCAAAAATGTTAAAAAGCCAATATGTAGCATAGTTCAGAAAGTTGACCTAATTGAACAAAATTAATGTGATTTTTGGATTCAGCACACCAAAATTATCCTAAATCAGCTCAAAAAACTTAAACAATAAATTTGTTGTTGACCAGTGTTATTATCATGAGGGTAGAATCCAAATAATTCACTGACATAATCTCTAGGATGGAAATAGGCAATGCTTTCCTAAAGTATGAATGAAATGATGAAACCATGATGCAGGCTAACTTTAGATGGAACACTTTCTCTTTTCAGGCTAATGGAGCTCTTCTTTAAACTGACTAAACACCAGCCCTCTAAATGTGTGCATGTTTATGATGAACTTCCAAACAACCTCAGTAATAATTGATGAGCACAGGTTGGGAGTGAGGTTTGTTAATGTTACACAGATGAGTAGGAAATGGTGTTTTTATCTGGCGAGTCTCTGAGGCAGAAAAAGCTAAAAGCTGGAAATATGTCTATTCAATCAGCCTCTGACAGGTAGTTTCCGACCCAAATATTAGAACAATATCCTGTCTGTGCTCTGTGTTAGATTTATGTGTTAAATATTTGTCTCTGTGTTTTTCTTTTGAAATGTCATCTGTTATGGCCCTCATTTTTTGCTGCTTCCTTTGTGTGTTTAACACTTTTTGAGCATTTTTTCATATTATGTAAATAGGAATATGTGTGACCTGTGTTATAAATTGCCTCTAGTCAGTCTGTTCGTTTCATGTCTTGGTCATTTCCCTGCCGGTCCCACTCGGATTACGCTACAGAAATGCCTTTACAGCCGTATACACCTGTCAGTGTGGCTGTAGTTTAATGAGCTTGCCACTGTGTCTATTGATTATTTATTCACTTACCTGAGTATACACTTGTTGGTTTGTTGTGACTGAATTGCTGAGTTTTTTTTTCCTTGGAGACTGGATCTGGATGTAGGTCTCCACTCCTCTCAAATCTACACAAACAGATTAGGTAAAGAACAAACAATAGACAGACTGGTGCTGCTTTGTTTGGACAGAGAAATGATAGTGAAAGTAAATTAATGTACAGCTTTGGAAATAATTAACAGAGCACTGGTGATTTTCTTTGGAAACAGCCCTTCAGCATGGCCTTTGCATAATCTATTCTTTGAATATTAATTGTTTCTAGATGTTTTTTCAACAACAGATGTTTTTAATTTATAACATTGCTTTGAAAGGAAAACTGACTTTTTGCTCCCATTAATTTAAATGCAGCTCATTTCTAGATTATTTTTGTAAAGCAAATATTTCATGTGTCTTTTCCCTCACATTTGACAAGTATAGAGGTTTTACTACTTTGCTACATTTCCAACTGAACATATATCTTACATTTTTTCAGGGACTCACCAATACCGATACCAGTATCGGGTATCGGTCTGATACTGAGCACGTGTACTAATACTCGTACTCGTAAAAGTGCTCCGATATAAACACACTGATACCACTTGACGGCAGTGTGATGTTCGCCTCAAAATCTTACCAAGATAATTTTCACTTGTTCCATTGGCAGATTTTTTTGCTTGAATTAAGCAAAAAAAACAAACTAACTTGAATTAAGCAAAAAAAATATGCTGATGAACAAGTGAAAATTATCTTGATAAGATTTCTTGAAATAAGATTTCTAATATCTGTTGTCTAAAAATAATTTCTTATATCTCACTGAAAAATTACTCTTTAGGTGATTATGTCTTATTTTAAGTGTGATGAGATATTTTGACTAGAAATTAGAAAAAAGCACTTGGTAAGATTTTGATTTTTTCCAATGTATTAGTCAAACACCTTTTAAAGACACTGGTTTTACCTTTTAATATATCACCTGTTTGAGGTGTACCTGCCATAAATTATGTCTTATTTTATGTGTGATGAGATATTTTGATGAGAAATGAGAAAAATACACTTGGTAAAATTTTGATTTGCAGTGTATAACAATATGGCTTGACAGTGATGTTAAAAGTCTATACTATACATGAGGATGAACACCCTCTTTCCAAAAGATGTTAGTTAAAGGTAAAATGGGGTGATTATAAAGACTATACAGGGTGGGGAAGCAAAATTTACAATGAACATTTAGTTGTTTTTTCTCAGCAGGCACTACGTCAATTGTTTTGAAACCAAACATATATTGATGTCATAATCATACCTAACACTATTATCCATACCTTTTCAGAAACTTTTGCCCATATGAGTAATCAGGAAAGCAAACGTCAAAGAGTGTGTGATTTGCTGAATGCACTCATCACACCAAAGGAGATTTCAAAAATAGTTGGAGTGTCCATAAAGACTGTTTATAATGTAAAGAAGAGAATGACTATGAGCAAAACTATTATGAGAAAGTCTGGAAGATACTATTAAAGAAGAATGGGAGAAGTTGTCGCCCGAATATTTGAGGAACACTTGCGCAAGTTTCAGGAAGCGTGTGAAGGCAGTTATTGAGAAAGAAGGAGGACACATAGAATAAAAACATTTTCTATTATGAAAATTTTCTTGTGGCAAATAAATTGTCATGACTTTCAATAAACTAATTGGTCATACACTGTCTTTCAATCCCTGCCTCAAAATATTGTAAATTTTGCTTCCCCACCCTGTAGCATATGATTCACATTGTTTTCCAACTCATCAAACACTCACTGACCCCTAATTCCCTTTGCTGTTGTCATCCTAAAAGAGACTATCCTCATATAGGTATAGACATGTTTTCTTTCAGGGTGAAGGTGATCACTCAGAATAATTCTGTACAGATTTGCAGTGAGTGGTAAATGGACTCAAGCAATTCCAGCAAAATGCATAAAAGGGGCCAAACATTCAGGGCTGTAACTCATACAGCACACGTGCAGTCGTCTGTTTATGCAGAATATGTATGAGTTTGACTCCTTTGACCAGATTACTTTTTCCTCTGTAGACCAGGAGCAGACTACTGAACTCTCAAAAGTGCATTCATGTATGTAATGAGGTGTTTATGCACTGCAGCCTTACTATAACGTCCTGTATGAAACTGCCAATAGGCTGTTTTTGCCAACAGTCTGATCCTGTCCTCTGCTAACCTTCCCACTCGGAGGAAGAGTGACTTTACTGTTTTTCCGCTTTACACATCACACTAATGCATGAGAGTCACGTTCATGAAATGTGGAGTCAACCACAGTTCACACCCCCATTCACTTGCGTCTCTTCCCCATAGATCTAACTGCGTGTCACTTATGTCACTGCTCATCTTAAAACGCAGCTGAGCAGCCTGTGAGACTGAAGCGTTAACACTGAACTCTTTCAAAGTCACTTAGATCTTTTCCCCGACGTCATCTTGATCTGAAATCAGAATCAGCTGCGTCCGCTCAGCATTTTTATACATATCGCAGAAGGAGAGTGATTGGGTGTTAATTGCTCGGTTGTACCACGCAGTGCACCTGTGTGAGAGCATCTGCATCCATTATGTTTTCCATCGCTCATTTATTTATTCATGTTTTTGCTCAGTTTATCACCAGTATGTGCAGCATATATCAACGTGACACAGTTTTTAAGTTATATCAAACATATTGCAGTTTATTGGCCAATATATCTATCTAATATATGAATACATAGCCCATCTGCACCAGTAATGCATTAGCTCTAATTCTCACTGGTGGTTATTTGTTTATGATGAGGATTAGGACTGATGAGATTTTATTGATAACAGTGCCATTATCAATTCTGGTTATTGGTTCCATTCTTCAGCTGTTCTCTTTCTGAACAGGGGAAACAGAAGGCAGACTGATAATTATTTGTGTACTAATTGCTGCCCCAACCCTCTGGAACTCTCTTCCACCTAACATCCGACATTGCTACGACCTCTACACCTTCAAATCCCTTTTAAAAACTCACTTATTTAAGACTGTTTTTAATGTTTAACTGTTTTATATTTATATACCTGTTTTCTGCACGTGCTTTTATATGTTTTTAATGTGTTTGATTTCTGTTTTTATCTGCTGTATGTAAAGTGTCTTTGAGTTCCATGAAAAGTGCTACACAAATAAACTGTATTATTATTATTATTATTATTATTAATTAGATCTGTTATACAATATAAAAAATCCTGTAATATATAATGTGTGCTGTTTAACCCTCCAGTATCCGGGTGCGCCTTTTAGGCACACTTTGCACTTCATTTTAAAAAACTTCATATTATTTTTCACAGTTTAAATAAGGTTAGAACTCAAAAGTTGTTCAGTTTTGCATGATCTTTAAAATTCTGGACACCAACTAAAATGTGCACATTGTAAATAAAAGAAAATTACAAGACTAGCATCTGTCTCCCAAGTGTGCCTAAAACGCACAATTTCTTCCATTTGATATGTATGATTAGGGCTGACCTTGATTTACAAAAATAAAATCAAATTAGAGCAGAAAAATAAATCCATATATAATATTTAATAGTTTGATTTATAGGTGTGCATTTTACGCACATTTGGTGACAGATGCTAGTATTTTTGAACATTTGACCTAGTGCCAAAAATAATAATGCAAATTAACCAATGTTGGAGTTAATTATTGACATATGCCAGGCTGCAAAAATCAAATAATATGTGATCCACTTTTTATGTAGTAGATTGAAAAAAAAAAAAAAAAAAAAAATTGTGTGTGTTTTTTGCATCCAAAAAATGGTTTGTTTACAATATAAGCATGACATTTAAAGGGTTAAAAAATGTGACAATTATTGAGTATTTGGTATTTTTATTTATGGCTCAAGTTAATGAAATAGAAAAAAAGTGTAAAAGAATTAAAAACAAACTGTATGAAAAATTTTTTGACATTATTCCACAAGTTTGTCAAAAGGCACACTTGGTGCTTAGTAGGGGCCTTGCTGGATGGGATACCGGAGGGTTAAGCTATATGTCTATATTATAGCTATATAATAACAATAAAACCATAAACTGTGTATAATTAGTTGATGGAGGAACTGTGACATTATTTTGGAGCTTACTTTCAGTGGTATTACACTCTTCTGAGCTTTGAGTAACTTGTAGTGAGTGGTTAGATGTAGTTTTTCTACTTTCAAATATATTAAAAATAACATTAGAGCAGAGGTGTCAAACCCATTTTCTTCCAGGGGCCACATTCAGCCCAATTTAATCTCAAGTGGGCAGGACCAGTAAAATAATAGCATGATAGCCAATAAATAATGACAACTCCAAATAGTTTTAGTACAAAAACTAAAATTAAATTATGCCAGTATTTACATTTATGAACTATCCAAACAAAACAGCATGTGGATAACCTGAAAAAACTGAAATCTGGACACAACAGCACATGACTAGGACAGAGCAGGATTTGAACCGTTAATCGGACGACCCGCTCTACCTCCTGAGCCACAGCCGCCCTGATGTCTTTACAACAAACTTACGAGGAATGGAAAATTTAAGCTTGACAAAAATAGTGATTTGATTTATATTGTGATACATATCGATATCATCTGATATGAAAAAAATTTGCATAATATGATTTTTTTCCATATCACCCAGCCCTAGTTTGAGCCAGTTTCATGTTTTCTGGTTTAGTTTCACTTCTCTATGTTTTTGCTTGTTTGTTTGTTTGTTTCATTTTTGTTTTTTTCTTTTTCCTATATTGAACGCTGGGTAGCTTAAGTTGTTATGTAGGACAGGCATTAATATAAGCATTATGCTTCTGCCTGTGCCTTTTCAGTCACTAACCCAGTGGTTCCCAAACCTTTTTTGGCTCATGACCCCATTTTAACATCACACATTTCCGGCGACCCCAGACATTCAAAACAGAGACTTTATTTTTATTTTTATTTTTTTTGCTAAAATTAATTTGTTTTTGATCATGTAATAGTTTTCTATACTATGTTGCAAATAAACATTAATTTTAGCCGACATTTAGGCTATATAATGTGTATTATTATGGACAGAGGTAGAAAAGCCAGGTGTAGATTACTGCACAAAGTGAGAATTTTATTTTTCTTGGTCAGGATATGTACAGTCAGTCCAGCTTGTATTTACAAGGCTGACAATTAATACTGAACAAACAATAACTCAAACTATGAATTATGAAAGAGCTGCAGCATCTGAAACTGACCACAATGAACATTTGAAAGATAAACAGTACCACAGTGCTTCAGTTTCAGCTTCACAGTTTATAGTGTATTTTATGTATTGTGATGTCTCAACTCACCATATATTTTTTATTAGTAAGGTTTTTTTTTTGTTTTTATCAATTACTAGAAATTTCAGGCGACCCCATTTGAATTTCAGGCAACCCCACGTGGGGTCCTGACCCCAAGGTTGAAAAACACTGCACTAACCTGTTGGTAATGTTTGTAGTGTTGACAGCGGTTGTATTATGTGATGTCTGAATCAAGAATTTCATCATCATCGTGTATGTTACAGCATGTTCATGTGTAATGTTGTCATATTTTCTGAGCTTCACCCTTTCTTGTTGGTGAATGTAATAATCAGCTGCATTTCACACACTTTAGTCAGACACAAAGTCTCAGAACCCATTCCTGGAAGTGGCTGACAGACTATGAAATGCACCATCCAGACAGGTTAGATGGCAGAGATACAGTTTGCAGGCAGCACGTCAAATGAACGTTATGGTTATTTGCTGACAGAGAAAACAGAACAGAAGTTTAACTGAGTGTTGTTCCTGTAATTCATTCTCCTGGTGATGTTATAAACACTGACACCTGGTTTGACATGGGTTTGTATTCCCAGCTGTATTCAAATACAACATCGCATTAAACACCTAAACCTGTTTGTTCTCTGAGATAAAAAGCAAAAGCTTTAAGATGAAATTATTTATCACAGTGTGTCGTCCCTGCGGTGCTCTCTAGGACAGGATGTGGGTAAGTGTGGTGGGTAGATGGTGGTCGGGAACATGTTCAACTTAGTATTTCTCAAACAGCTGCTGCTTCAAGTCCATAGTCTCCTTTCTCCCACATGGGGCGAATACTGGCAGAACTGGCAGCTGGAGTCTGCATCTGATTAAACCAGCAAGTTATTTTGTTCATATTCACTCAGATGTGAAATCTCTCATAACTGCACATGGTTTCACTCAGGCTAAATTTATACAATGCTCCTATTCACAACAGATCATTTAAATTAAAAGTTTTTGTCTTTTGGCAAAAAAAAAAAAAAAAGGGAAGAAAAAAAGGGAGACTATACAAATGTGACCAAGTGTGTTCCATTATCGTTTTCTTTGTAACCAGAATAATATAATTATTGTAATCATGAAAAAAATTCCTCCAGTGTTTTCATTTTTCTTGAGGCTCAGTCTCACTGTCTGGCTTAAATGACCTGTCCTGCTTTCTCACGCTCTTAGGAGCTCATCCAGATGTAATCAGACTTGGCTGATGTTATTAATGACTTAGGGGGAAAGGAGATTACACTCTTCCACCCAACAGCACTGACAGCAACGCTCCGTTAACACTTTCCAAAACAAGGCATGCAGGAAGCCCTCTGAGGACTTGAATCCATGTGGCAATATAATTTTTTGTGTGTACTGTGTGTGAAATTGTGTGGCGCTGTGTGTGTGTGTGAGTATAGAACCGTTTAATATTTTTAGGCAGTACAGAAAATGTTAATGACAAAAATGTACTTTAGACGAAGGCAAGTCACAGACTAATGGTGAGAAAAGTCACGGTGAAAACAAAACTGTAATGCCCCCAAACTCGAACATAATTCATGTACTGGATGCTTTCACTAATTAGCTTGGAGACGCCGCTCGTTTTGTCAGAGCTGTAACCCAAGCGTCATCATCTACAAGTGCTAAAGTGATAATTCACAGCTGAGTAGGTTCTAATAAGCGACTCTAAAACCAGACACAGTTTTCCAGTGCGTGTTGTACATGGCAACGTTATAAAAGATACACAGAAACTGTGAGTTTGCCGTCGATGTAGTGTGTCTAAATACATAACATAATCTGTCATGCTCTCATTATGACAGATTATTTTCTTCTGCAGTGTACCTACAGTACAGGCACCGGAGTTGGAAGGTAATAAATGCAAATTTTCCTGCATTTATTAGACAGATGGTGGTGGAGAGAGTGAGGGAGGGCTTTTTTTAGAACGTTCTCTATTCAATATACAGGAAATAGATGGAGGAGTGTATATTGTGTTACTGAAAAGTTGGTAATAAATACATTTCTTGTGTACAACTTTTCATGTACACTTGATTGCTTGCGAGTCTAGTCTAAAATATATTGAGAAATCCTTTTCATGTAGCCCTGTGGTGCTTTTAAAAAATGAAGTGGATTTTGTACAGATGGTTTCTTCGAAAGCTTAGTCATGTCAAAACACCGCACAGTCACTGTTCTGTTCTTATTTTCAACCGTATTACAATTTACAGAAATTAAGATCACAGCAACATACAAAAATGTGATTTTTCCTGAACACAAACACTTTGGATGTATGTAACGATCTGAGCCCAGATGAAATTACTGTTGGGTTTCATTGTGTTTTTTGTGCTTCAGTGAGAGGAAATTTAATTACAAGAACGGACATACATGGACTATTTGCATAATGCTCCAGGCTGAAATTCAGTTATAATGAATTATTCCCTGGCCAAGTAAATGAATGAGTGACTCCTTTCACTGTTTATGTGCCTTGTTATACATTTGATTGTATTGGCAGCATTCATATTCTTATGAAATGGCCTCTGACCGGTTTTCGTGCACGAAGATTGCTTGTGGGGCCAAGCATGCCAAGCTACCATGCATGCTAATGGATAAATTCTTATTATTGAACAGATAAACACAAGTTTAATAGTATTCATGATGAACCTATTGATCTATGGTGGAAAATAACTGAAGGGTGAGGGATTAGATATACTAAATGAAAGAAGGAGGCAAAGGAAGAGCACAAAGGATAATGATAAAGTGCTCTGAGTGGTTCTGAATAGCTATATTTATTCTACAGTGGGATCATATTTAAATCAGTGGGGATTTCAGCACCAGAACCAAAATAGATGTAAAAAACAAGCTGTCAGCGTAGTGCATATTGAATATATAAGTAAGTTAAAGGAGGAGTTTTGAGATGCAGAAGTTAACGCCAACTAATAACAGTGGGGTAGTACTGTGTGCATACAAGAATAGAGCTTTTTTTTTTTTTTTAACTTAGTTTTTATTAGATTTTCTTGTTTTCAGTACACTACAATGTATACATTCAAGTACAGTTCACTTACTTTCTTTTTCCCCCTGCACATCTGCAAATGTATTCTCACAAACTTCCACAAACACCACAGGATGAGAATTAGAGAAAACAATAACAATTATAGCAAACAACCAATGTTCATTTACATAAAAAACTAGAAGCACTCGGAGAGCGCAGACCTCCGCCAAGGCTGATCAGTGGCCCCCCCTGTGGGCCCCCCCCACGCCAAGGAGGTTATGTTTTTGCCAGGGTTTGTTTGTTTGTTTGTTTGTTTGTTTGTTTGTCTGTCTGTTTGTCTGTCCGTTAGTGTGCAACATAACTCAAAAAGTTATGGACAGATTTTGATGAAATTTTCAGGGTTTGTTGTAAATGGGCCCCCCCGTGGGCCCCCCCACCCCTGATCACCACCAAAATTTAATCATTTCTTCCTTATCCCATTTCCAACAAACCCTGAAAATTTAATCAAAATCTGTCCATAACTTTTTGAGTTATGTTGCACACTAACGGACAGACAAACAGATAAACAAACAAACTAGAAGCACTCGGAGAGCGCAGACCTCCGCCAAGGCTGATCAGTGGCCCCCCCCGTGGGCCCCCCCCCACCCCCGATCACCAGCAAAATTTAATAATTTCTTCGTTATCCCGTTTCCAACAAACCCTGAAAATTTCATCCAAATCTGTCCATAACTTTTTGAGTTATGTTGCACACTAATGGATAGACAAACAAACAAACAAACAAACCCTGGCAAAAACATAACCTCCTTGGCGGAGGTAATAAATATTATTGCAGCAGCAAAGGTAACATAGGTTCCCGTCTTTTAGTCAATATGGTTTTCTGAAACCTGAGCAAGTATGTGATCTGTTCCATCTGGTAAACATCCCAAACTTTTTGAATCCATGTATTATATGAGGGAGGTTCTGGTTTCATCCAACTGACGGTTATAGACTTTAAGGCAGCGGTGAATAATATATTCAAAAGATATTTATCTGCCTTTCTATCCAGACCTTCAGGTATTACTCCCAGTACTGCCACTGTGAAGTTTTGTGGGATGTTCATTTTAAAAACCTCCTTCAGGGCGTTGAAAACCTCCCTCCAAAACACACTTAAAGAGTGGAGCTTATTTAAACTAAATTTTTGTTATGGCGTCATGAAGTTTGTTTTCTGTCAAACATAAACTCACAAAGCCTGTTGAAGTATCATTCATGTCTCATAGTCTTCATATGCTGCATCAACCTATAATTTACATCAGAGCTTGTAACAGCGACAGCAAAACCATGAATCACCACCATTTGGAGTGTTTTTCCATATGGGTTGTGTTTTTAGTAGCTGCACTAAAGATCTGTTTTGACCTGACTAAAGAGCTGCCACAGTTTGGGTTTAACCTTGTATCAACAAATAGGAAACTCAGCAAACATAACACTGGACAATAACTTTATATCTTTATAAGCTACAGCTCCATCACCTACTCACAACCTTCTAACTCAACTCCTTTCCTCAGAGAAAGAGAGAGAGAACTGAAAGTTTCCTCCAGCAGGAAAAAATAATGGCCTCTCCGTGATTTTGCTTACATTTTTTGTTCCCTCTTTTCTTTTACTGTAAACATGGTTTCATATTGGAGTGGGCAGTGGTTGTTATAATGGCTGATTTACAAAAAAGGTCAGTCATCATTACATTTATCATTTATCGTTGCATTTACAGCTCCACTCAGAGGCTACCTGACCCTCTACATTCAAAGCAGTTAAAATAGTCTTGGTATATACTTATAGCTAAGCTGCTGCTTTTGCTCCATTCTCTTATGGACTTGGCTCAGAGGGCAGAGTCAAGGCTATAGTCACCATAGATCACTTCACTTGTATAACCTACATACCCTATAGCCTGTTAAAACACGTGATGCCCTGGTTGTGTAATATTACTAGAAAATCTCAGTTTCTAGGTTTTAGGACACTTTTTGAGCGTAAGACATTGTTTTAAAGATTTATATCCTCTTCATCCATAAGGGGCTTTGAATAACAAATAGAGTCAGACTGAGGGAGTAGGGAAATATTGATAAACTTACTGTCAGACTGTATCATATGAGTCATATTTATAGGAAAATGTCTCGCTTTAACCACAGGATACCACTTTACAGGGTCTACCCTTATAAAGGATTAATAAAGGCCTCATTTTAAAATCTTATTCTACAGTGTACAACATCACCATTACTTGGATTTGTAACATTTATAACTGGCAAATGGATTTTTAAAAGCCTTGTAAAACACTTCACATCTCATCTAAAACCGTGGTCTAAAATTGAGATAATTTAATATGCTGGATGAAACTGGCAGCATTAAGTATTAAGACACACTGCTGGTGGTTAAATTCCAGTAACTTACTGATAAATCTCAGATTAAACTGACAAGTATAAACGCTGTTGGCACAAAAGAAGAAGGAAGCTCAGCATCCGATGAAATCCGAAGCTTAACGGTAAAATCAGTTACATGTCACTGTTCGAATGTGTTACAACAGCTTCTTCAACAAGGGTTTACAAGCAGATTAATAACTCTGCCTTTCATCACTTGGAAATCCTCTGTAAGAATAGTCTTATTGTAAAATGGTAAAAAGGCTGCATTAAAATGTCAGATGTGGTCCCTGAATTAAGTTGCACATATCTTGCTGTCTTTTTCAATTGCTCCAGTCTAAACCACTATATTTCAGTGCTGCTTGTGTGTAAAATCAATTTTTAATTCCCAGTAAAGCCTAAATGATCATCCCACTGGAACCACGTGATGCCCAGATCCTCAAAGCCTTTCTGTACAGTTTCTATGAGGCGCTACGGCACTGCCTGTGGGGTTACATGCATCTAGAAAACTGAAGCTAATGGTGGACAACCCATGAACATTAAGACATTCATCTGCACCCTCACTACAGGATAACTAGCTCCCCTAGTCTCACTGCAATTTAGTCAAGCCTCTGAATAATTCGTTTACCGACTGCGGTGCGCTGCAGGCTGCCACAGTTCTTATTTCCCAGTGCCCCATACTCCCACTTTCTACTAAAACACTCCATTTAACACTGCACAGTGGGCAATGACGTCTAACCTCCCACTCTTGTTTCTTTGGGGTCAGAAAAGGGAGCAACTTTAGTCATTTCTGTCATCCTTTGTCTTTATTATCCAGGTTTGGAAATATTCTAGATTAGCCATTGTTGGAAAAATATAATGTTAGACTTTTCTCAGAATATGCTGTTTGCTAGAAGTTTGTGCCATCGTGACATCTCTCAAGATTCTTAACCCCCACAGTAGCCTCTTTTCCATTGGACATCTGTGCAAAACTTTATCGATATTTACTAAATGTCAAAAAACAGAAGTGCGTAATGATAGTTTTTCCATTAAATCACAAATGCGATGATTTGGTTATTTATTATCATGACATGACATGAGAAGTCATTCCATAAGCATGGCGACTAACATAAATATCGTGTTGATTTACAGATATATTCATTATTATTATATATTACCCCTTTATCTCGTAGTAAATTAAAAAATGATTTGGTTTCCTGGTGTGTCCACACATACCGCACCATGTTTCTTTTAAAACTCTTCTTCACTTGTTGTAACGTCTGTCAACATCCGTTTTTTCATTCACGTGATTCTAGTTGCAGATAAAGGTCTTTCCATTGCAGTTTTGCATGATATACCATTTGTGCTACGGCCAAAATAATACCTCTTGCCAGTGCAAAAACTTTTTAAAAAATAATGAGAGTTTTGGCGAAATTATTGTTTTTCCATTAAGTACATTTTTATGTGCAAGTTATATTCATGCAATTTGAGGGTCAAAAGAAAAGTGACTAGTGTTTCGTCTTCTTGGGCTTATCTGTGGTTCCTTCTTGCTTGGGGGTGCTGTTTCCTCCTGACCCTGAAGGTGTCCGTAAGTGCTCCTTCAATGTTTCCATATTTTGTCTTGCCGTGGGGGCGTGGCCTTGGACAACTGGACAAAATATACAACAACAAGACGCCACCTGGTGATAACCCCTGCCAAAGGAGGAGGGCACAAACTTTGTCACCAGACACATACATCACAATGTTTAGAAACCTGAACCAATGAGTGTAACATTCTCCATTTTCTACAAGAACCTATACTCCCTTGTGTTAGTCAATCAACTGCTGCCGTATCCTGCTGTACGTACTTGAGTCTTTGCTGTAAATGGGGGTGGGTGGGTGGGTGGGTATTTCAGAAAAATTTTCAGACTCAACTTTAACCCAGATTTTCTAATGCTCCCATGTCTTGGGAATACAAAAATATGAAAAAATTTCAAATCAAGCCCAACCCCCCAACCCCACCCCGAAAATTACTTTTTCAACCCTGAAAACATGGGATTTTTGGCAACTTTCAAACCTTCTTCACTTTTGATGAAGTACAGTGTGTCAGTCTGCTCATGCTGGGCCCTGAAATGTTTTTTTTTTGTGAGACATGTCATGTCTTCAGAGTGCTTTGCACTACAAAAGGTATAGTGTCAAGGTCAAATTATAGGTCAAAGGTCACCCAAATGGTCAAAAATGCATATTTCATGAAATTAAGCTGTTAATGTGGGTTCTTCCAAATGTTGGGCTCAGGTTCTCTCCTCATAACACATCTATTGACCACAAACAACTTAATAAGACACATTAAACAGAACTATTTACTCAGTGTATTATCCATATAGACATGTCAAAAATAACTAGAAGCACTCGGAGAGCGCAGACCTCCGCCAAGGCTGATCAGTGGGCCCCCCCGTGGGCCCCCCACCCCCGATCACCCCCAAATGTTAATCATTTCTTCCTTATCCCATTTCCAACAAACCCTGAAAATTTCATCAAAATCTGTCCATAACTTTTTGAGTTATGTTGCACACTAACGGACAGACAAACAGACAAACAAACCCTGGCAAAAACATAACCTCCTTGGCGGAGGTAACAAATGGTAGTTTCACATGACTTTGCAATTTACATAAATATGTCCCGTTGCGGGTGACACAGTGGTGCAGTGGATAGCACTGGTGCCTCACAGACAGAAGGTCCTAGGTTCGATTCCAACACCAGTCCATGGGGGTGGGACCTCTCTGTGTGGAGTTTGCATGTTCTCCCCGTGTCTGCGTGGGTTCTCTCTGGGCACTCTGGCTCCTCCCACCATCCAAACACATGCACTGATAGGTTAACTGGTTCTAAATTGCCCATAGGTGTGAATGTGAGAGTGACTGTTTGTCTCTATATGTTCAGCCCTGCGATGAACTGGCAAAATGCCCAGGGTGTACCCCGCCTTCACTCGTAAGTAGCTGAGATAGGCTCCAAGTGACCTAGTGTGGATAAGGCGGGTTCAGAAAATGAATGAATGAATGAAGTGTTAGTGATTCCCGCCAAAATGTGTGCTAGTGTTTCCCACCACACTAATGGCAGCAAATTCAAATGGAATGTACATGTAGCAGTATTTTGTCTCTAATGTGGCTTCGAAAAGGCCAAAGGCTTTGGGGGATCCCACCAGGAAACCAGAGGGAAGAGATCTGAGGACAGATTTGTTAAAATGTCGGAATGGTATGAATTTTTGAAAAAACTAGTCATTTTGGTGACCTTTAACATACAACATGACCTTGACATTAGACTTTTCATACTACAAAGTACTCTTACGATACAATATGGCACTTACAAGATCATTAAATAGCCCATCATGAACATATTTATACATTGCACTGGACAAAAGAGTGGAGAAGCTGTGAAAGTTGTGATTTTCAGAGTTAAAAAATGTAATTTTTGGGGTGGGGGGGGGTTTTTGGACGAAAATTTAAAAAAAAAAATTACACAGGAGTGCTTAGAACATCTTGTTGCATCAGAAAATCAGGGCTAATGTGGTATTTGATATTAAGCCCCCCCCCCCCCCCCCACACACACACACACACACACACACACACACACTGTAAAAGTAAAATCCTTTGATTCCAGAATTCAGCAACTCTGTCTTGTGTCTCAGAATTCTTCTATCTGCCATCTCTCCAACTCTTTGGCTACATCAGGATAACTGAGTTACCAAGACATAATTGGATTCAGATGCTGTAAAAACAAATATGAGACAATACAATTTGAATGTGTGATAAGAAATGTGCTATAAACCAATAAACTTGTTTGGAATCTGACATCACTGACACAATTTTACCATCTGGAATTTACATATTTTCTTACTGTATATGCATACATGTATGCAGGTCTCCTGTCTGTCTTTATTTATGTTTGCACAAGATCATTTATTTACACTATGCATTTATTTGTGTCCACACATGACACCTGTGCACCGTATCTTTATGCAGCTGTTGCATCTCTGTCTGTATACTGTACATTTTTATGTCTAGCTGTGTGTTTGGGGATTTCTGCTTCAAGAAAGTAAAACAGTGTCAGCCTGTGTAATGAGGGCAGTACTCCTGTGGTTTGGTCCTATTTTAAAGTGCTGCCAAACTCTGGGTCTGATGAGAAAAAACGATTTATGATGATTCTGTTTATATGCACATATAGCACATGCATACATAAGCATACTTGTGAGCACAGATGCATATTTTAGACACTAGTATTTGTAAAATGCAAATGTAATAACCTCTAAACAGTGCCAATAATACTTAAGAACTCATGCTGTTTTTTTGCCAGATGCATATAATGAGTTCATAATTTCACATAAGTTATCAAGGAATAGAACTAAAATGCTAATAATTTACTTCCAGATTCCTTAGCCCTGTAGCTAAGCCTGCACTGCCGATAAAAGGAGAAGTAAAAATTTTCTCATAATCAGTAAACGCACTGGGAGGTATTATGAGAAGGATTGCAAAGCTCTGGCAACAGCTAATGATTCATTCAAAGAAAATACCAAGTAGACTGAGTTATCTGGTGATTTTTTTATTATTATTACATCTCCCTTGTGGCCAGTCTGTTCCCAGTAGATCTCTGCACTTATTCTGGGGTCAGACTGTATAGTTTCTCCGTCTTCTGTCTCATTGCCGCTCAGCTCACTGTACTATGTGAGTGAAATGTTCAAGTTGAAATAAGACTGAATTAAGCGACATCATTATAGAAGAATCGGAGACCGCAAAGTTGTTTGGCAGTAATTACCAAAAATCTGCAAAGTAATAGCAGCTGGAGAAGTTCCTCTAATGTGACATGGATAAATGAAATATGGGGTTTTTGAGTCATGCTTCGCAATAATGCTGCTAGAACAACAAACAACAACAAATGTGAAATGAGACGGAGAGAACTATAATGAAGTGAAATGAGATGAAAACATGCCCTAATCAAAAATGACTGTACACAACTGTAGGGAAAGAAGTTAGAAAAAGCAGCAAAGGAATACTGCAAGGCACAGGATTACATCAGCCCCCAATTAGGCATGAAACTGCTTAGGTACCCACCAAAGGCTATTGGGAAAAAATGGTACATAATTCAAACTGTCGCAGCAGTCTAGTTTAACAGTGATGCACCCTGGGTATTCTATACTCATTATAGGACACAGATGAAAATGGTTTGATAAGAAGTATCAAACACTATTAAACTCACTGTATTTGGAGGAAAGTGCTTTAAATAAAACAAAAACTCACATCTAACCTATGTGTGGAATGTGTTTTATTTTAGTGTTAGTTTGGTGCCTCAGGGTAAGCATAGATTCTCATCTTTCGGGGGATAATTGATTCCAAATTGTTCCAGACAATTGTAGCTGTTTTTGATCTGAAACTTGGAAGTTGTGTTGAACAATTTCATAATTGGCCTTAAAACAAAGAACAAGCAGTCCTGCTAGGATTACTAATCAAAAACCATCGTTGGTTTAGCCAATTCACAGCCCTGACCTTAAACTGATTAAAATGTAGCAGCATGACTAGAAACAAGCCACGCATGGAAGGTACTGTATCTCAACAATACAGATTAAATTCAGTTGCTCAGAAAATCATTAATTGCCCTAAATGCTTTGGTTGCTGTGCAGGTCTGATAATCGTCTAGAGCAAACATTTACCTGAAGGTTATTGCCAGTGAAGGACTTACTGAACCTAAAAGAGAGATTTTTCCAGTACTTTTTGTAGAGAACCGCCTGAATAACAAGGCACAGTCATATGATTGCAAATTGAAACTGTTGTAAGACATGCACTCTATAATATGTATGTGAGCTGTTGTATTATTCCAGTTGATAAAACTACCTCTCATTGCTTTATTCTTTTTCATTTCAGCTCTTACAAATGTGAAGCTGTGGGCCATCGACCGACAATGTTTTCAAACTATCATGATGAGGACGGGCCTCATCAAGCACACAGAGTACATGGAGTTTCTGAAAAGGTAAGGAAATGAAGGCAAACTCTGCCACAGAGATGGACAAATGACCTGAATAGAGCTTTGATCCGAATACAATGAATGAATTAATGACATGAATTCAGGGAAAATGTGTGAGTCGTTTCTCTTGAGGCCTCTTATTCCTCTTTCTTGTTAATAAGTGATATAACCCAACATTAATTTCTGGGGCATCACTGAATGTTTCATCCATTCTGATCAAAATATACCCTGTCCACCTTCCTTTTTATGCTTATATCTGTCCGAGAAAGCTTTAAGTTCTATCCTCTCGTCCGTGGAATGGAGATGGCAGTGGAAGCCCATTATCACTTTAAAGGCCTCCAGATCCTTTTCTGGTCTGCATGGAGTACTGGATAAAAGACTGACTCATCAAAAGACTGAGGAGAGCATTGTGTGGCGATAAGGATGCATGAGACGGAATTACAGTATAATCTCCCGTGGCCCCATCTTTTAAAGACTCCCCTGGTGTTTCTCTCATCCACTATGGTCTTCATCAAGCTAATTATGAAAATTATGTCACATTTTTATCATATTATATGCACGTGTAGCATGATCCATGACTTTGCTCTAATATTAGAAAGTGTATCCTCTCTCTTTCACCGTAATGCACTCCACTTTATTATATATGTTTCAAGCACATGCTCTGCCTTTTGCACAAAGCCTCATGAATTATAGTTATCTTGATCAGATTCTGTCACTGTTTGACAGAGTTGCCTCGAGACTGTGGATGCATATGGGCGCTTCTTTGAAAATGGGTTTATTTTGGTACCTGGCACTTTGCCAGCTTTTTAGACCCATTAATAAAAGACAAATTTAGACATATTTCCCCCCAGGATGTACCTAATAATGACCTCAGATAAATGCAAAAAAAAAAAAATTATACTCTTGCTCTGAGCCATCCCAAAATGAATTAATTTTTAACAAAATATTGGGGCCAAAAATAAGACTAAAATTGGGACATGAAAAGCTACCTAGGTGTCAGTGTATTTGATCTGGACCACATGGCTTGAAATGGTTTTATATAGCGCTATAAAGACACAATGTTAAATTTGTTGATCTTAGTGGTTTTTCTAATCCACACATGTAGGTTTTTCGTGAATCGGCAGTCTCATTTCAGATTTCATGCGTAACCTATCATGTCCACTTGCGCTACACGCAGAACCTACCCAGTTAAATACAAATAAATCGTGAGTGATTTTGCAACAGCTGTCATTTTTATGAAACACTCTGCCTTACATAATCAGTTTGATTCCCAAAATGTACCTGTGAGAGAATAAAAAGATATTTTTAAAAAATAGTAGTGTGTGATTTTCGTGTCCTTTTTACTGTGTTACATGTAGATTTTTGTATAAAAAATAATATATAAATGTGTTTTATCTGAAAAATAGTTTCTCTTTTATAGACCCAAAGCGCCTCCAAACTTACTTCATAACATTAGTCTACATCTGGTTTGAATTTTTAGGCTCCATGTCCTGTTTTTAGGGACCGGGGGTATGTTTCTGGGTTAAATAGTGAACGAAGCCGTTTGCGCACCCTTGAACGCAAATAGTGAGCGAACGATGGGTCAGCGAACTCAGAGGCTTAACGAATGCAAAGTCCGTTTCTGCACTTGTTCACTAAGCCATCGTTCGCTCACTATTTGCATTTAAGAGTGCGCTAAACAGGTGTGTTCGCTATTTAACCCAGAGGAACGCCTCCGCCCCTGCTGTTTCCAGTCATCTGACAGCATTATGGTTAGAATGAAGAACTATTATACCATATTATACTATATTATACTATATTTCGTGCATCCGGCTGGACGTCTAAGGATGACCCCAGTTATTCCACTGGTGACTTTATTAACAGAACTCTAAACAGTCACTGTTGTTGTAACCGCAGCAACAACAGGACAAACAGATTGTATAGAAAAAGTAAATGCTGTTCCATTCCTCTCATCCATGCGCTCATATCTCATTACGTGCACACACAGACACATACACACGCTGGTGTGTGTCACCAGTTCACTGGCACTGGCCCTATACAGTTCTCATTCATTCATTCATCTCTCAAAGCCACACACACTTTGTCCTAAACTAATCTATATTTATCCGTAAATCAATAGAGAATAAAATTCAGTGAGCAGATCAATCCTCACTCTGTAAATTCGTTTTTATCAGTGCAAAATATCCATGGGAAAAATCTGATATCACTAAAGATATTGTCAAACTTGTGTTAAAAATCTTCTTTTTCAAATGTAAATAATATTTCAAAGGATTACATGACAGAAACGAAGTGAAATGAAGCTACAAGAATACATCCTCCTTCTAACGTGGACCTCTGAGGTCCGCGTTAAAATCAGCCCTGTGGCAACAAACTGGGCGAGCGCACACTTTTAACCAACAAGCCCAGAAACGGAATAGCGCATTTTGCATTGCGTTGGGGTTAACGAACTAACGCACGAATGCATTTTGCGTTGCGTTAGTTGTTAATGAACAAAGAGTGAGCCCAGAAACAGGATAGCGCATGGGCTTAAGCGATGGGCTTAATGGTTTAATGAGCTAGTGCAGAAACGTGCCCCAGTTTCATAGAAGCACCCATAGAGGAATCAGGAAACAACGCCCCTGCAGTATAAAGAAATGTTTGAAGGACTAGTGGCATTGTACCTGTGGTCCCATTGTACGATAGCATGATAAGTAGAACTTGTGTGCCACCACTATCCATTTGTAAACTACCATGTAATCAAGCATTGTGCAGGTAATAATTTGAGGCAACATGTGAGGCATGAAGGGAAGAGCATGTATTTGTCTGGCCTGTCAAGCATGATTAAATTCATACAGCGGTAGTGAACTGCAGCCTTCACATTGTAGCATCGTCTGCTAGCAGTAGAAATTTCATGAACGGCAGCATAATCACTTCCAAAAATGGAGTATGGTGGCAGGGATGAAGAATTCAAAGTAGAGAGAGGCTAAAATCGCCCAGCATACCTCACAACATTTGAATATGGACATAAAATTGTGCCTAGTAGATAGTCAGGTAATGTTTCTGTTCATTTGGTGAGTTTGGTGGCGATCGGGCCTGTGACGGCTGAGGAAAACCCGTACAAACGTCCTCCTGTGCTGCAACATCGATCGGACGCACACAGAACGTGCATTATAGGATAATGTTCATAGTGTGGCGGCATGGCACCTTCACCTCATAGCCCTGATTTCAGCCCTCAGTTCCAGTCCTTGTTGGCATAGTCTTCTCTGTGTGGAGTTTGCATGTTCTGCCCCATGTCTGCCCCCTACCGTCTAAAGACATGCTCCTTAATAGGTAGACTGGTCAGTCTAAATTGCCTGTCGTATAAAGTACTGGAAACAGGGGCAGCAATTCTGGACCCCATGAAAGCATCAACGTTGTGGACCCTTCATAAATTCAATATCTTCTCAATCTGTCGGACCATGTGTGTGTGTGTGTGTGTGTGGGGGGGGGGGGTCACATCCCTTATGTTAGTATGAAATAAAACAAAACTTTAATTTATTTCAACATCTGACTTTTATGCCTCTATTACACATCAGATCTTACACGAAATTGTCACAACTTCTAACCTGTATCCACTGGACCCCCTCCACTGCTCTATGGGCCCCCCACAAATGCTGGGCCCCATGAATTTGTCATGTCTACCCCCCTTTATTGGTGCCCCAGACTGGAAAGTCACACTTGAGTAAAAGTACAGGTACCCTACCGTAAGTTCAAGTCAGCAACTGAAATACTACTCAAAGTGTTTAAGTAGCTAGCATTTACTGTACTTAAGTATGTAAACTAATCTACAATGAAATGTACTCAAGTAATGAAAGTAAAAGTACAAGTAAATGTTAAAAACAACCAAAGGCAGTCAGAATTTTTAATATTAAGCTGCTGCTCACATGAACAGATTGTCAACAGGTTGAGTGTGGACCGTTGTTTGCACTTGTGTATTACGCGATTAGGCCGAATGATAAATCATCTTCCAGACTTTGCTGCAGTCAACAGTAATCTCAGCGATGAAAACACTGGATTTCCTTTAATGTATTTTTTTGTCACGAATAACAATAATGTGCATTAAAAATTTATAGGAGCAGAAGTATGCAATTGAGTTAGGAAATGTAGTGAAGTAAAAGTGAAAGTAAACAGAATAAAAAATACTCGGTAAAGTACAGATCCTCCAAAAACATACGTGTGTACAGTAGTGAAGTATTATTACTTTGTTACTATACAACACTGTCTGTATATATGGATGTGAGAGTTTGTTTGTATATGTCAGCCCTAAAATATGTCCAACCCTCATGAGGACTAAGTGGTTCAGAAAATGAATGGATGGATGTTCATACCATAGAAAATATAATATGTTTGCTTTCTGATGCTATTCCAAAAACAACTTGTATTAGTGTTTGTGGATGTGTGTTAAAGGTTTTGATACTGATGCTAGGTTTTTGGTTTTTGTTTTCAAACTTTACTACTTCATTTTAAGTTTTAGCTTACCTGCTGGTCGTCCATTACAGAACTTTCAATCGTCTTCTTCTCCGAAACTCCAACTCCGATTGACTTCAAACTTGGTATACAGCTTCTTTATGATGATGTCAACAAAAGATAGTGAAATTATTTGGATTCGGATCTGATTCTGGATTTGGTGCGACTTTAAAAAATGTCCCCATTATAACAGATAGGAAGTGGATCGATGCAATAACTCAGTAAATATAAATGATATCAAGTGTAAATTTCTACAGTCCAGCCCTGATGGGGAGATGACCAGAGCATAATGTCCACATGCTGATCAGGATCTTCTTCTGGATCCGGGAACTTACCGAAAATTTAACATGGGCTCTTATGGGGAAAAAATTTCAGTCGTCTTCTTCTCCGAAACTACAGTTCTGATTGACTTCAAACTTGGTATACAGCTTCTTTATGATGATGTCAACACAAGGTATTGAAATTATTTCAATCCGGATCTGATTCTGGATTTGGTGCGACTTTGAAAAAATTTCCCTTTATAAGAGGTAGGAAGTGGACTGATCCAATAAATCAGTAAGTATCAATGATATCAAGTTGGAATTTGAATTTTTTACAGATCTGATTGGAATATGACCAAAACATGGGCTATTTCTGTAATATAATAAATACACATAACTGGGTGATAATAAATGGCATCTGGATACATTTCCCAAAGCTTTTAATTTGGCTGGTAAGCTACAGGGCCATTGGTCCTATTTTTTTTATCATATATTGTAAGCATTTTGCACATTTTAGAGAAAAATCAATTTAAAAAAATGCAATGAGTCAATTTTTGCCACAACTGTACTTGTGGTACTTGAGCAGCTCAGTCAAAATGTACTTCAAAATAAGCCTGTACTTCCTCTTTGAAGGAGACAGCGAGATAGGACATGAACGTCATTCTCTGGCTTCAAAGTCATCCCCTTTGTACCACTTTACTGCACCGAATCATCCTGAAATCCTCCACCTCTTGACCATGATTATCTCTGCCTTTCCTGCTGATAAAGGACAGTTACTATTTCTGCGAATGGAAGAGGTCACTTAACATTTGGACATGATGTCAAATGCTATTGTTGAACTGAGGACATTCTCGTGGGACAGTACAGAAGCGATTCGAGTACTGGACATCAGCTTTTTTCTATTGACAGTAGATGTCATGCCATGCACCACAGTACCAGAAAAAAACAGTTGGTGCCAGATGTGAATGCTCCATTAATCTTACTTTCGTGTCTATTTCAGTGATGGCTCAGACTAAAAAAGACATAAAACACTGGCTTTCTCTTTGTGAGCGTTGTTGGTGTGTGACAGCTCTTCCATTTCAGAAGCTGTTGCATAACTGTCCAACAGATATGTAAATATTTAATAGATGGACATGCTGCTTAGTTTGGGCTCACTGCGTGTGTTTCTTATAAATGTTTAATTCACAATATGCAGATATATCCTTTTTCATTCCTCTAGGAGCAGATCTAATAAAAGCCAAGTTTATTAAACACACATTCTCCTCTGAGTCTCCTACTCACTCTTTATTTACTCTGAAAATATACTGTATGTTAGCGCTCTCGTGTTGTGGAGGATAAAAAAAAAAAAAGAAAAAACCATGGAAAATGTACAAACAAATCCTGCCTTGTACATCTGAAAAGTGTGCTTGTTGATTTATTTTTTTCCCCCTACTTTCCAGCGTGTATTTTAAATCACTCAAACACATTTTCCCAGAAAGGTAGCCACAAGCAGTATCATGAGCTAACACATGAAACTGTATTGCAGCGACTTTCACTCAAATCTGGATTAAAGTGGCAACTCTCAGGCACAGAATTAAACCGTGCATCAAACACACACTAGTTTTTCACAGTGGTTATTAGCTGCTTTTTTCATATGAGGGTGTTGCTGCAGAGAGAACATACCTACACATGATGGTTAATTAATTCAAATGTGCAATAACTTGTTTTTACCTGTCAGTATTCTTATTCTTATTATTATTATTATTATTACTTTTTTTCTGATCAGTACTCTATTTTACAAATGTGTATTTGTGTTTGTCTGTGCAATAACTGTTTTTTATATGTTTTAGCTATGTTTATGTTTTGTTTCTGTCTTTATTTATGTCTTTTTCTAACTCCGTGACTTAGGGAAACGCACAAGAATTCCAATGTACCTATACTGCGATGTATCTGTGCAAATGGAAATGAAGTCTATTCTATTCTATTCTATTCTATTCTATTCTATTCTATTCTATTCTATTCTATTCTATTCTATTCTATTCTCCTTAATGAAATTTAGCATCTGCACTTTACCCATCCTAATACAAACAAAACCTAGCATTAGGATTAGCCATTAGCATTAGCACAATGACCACAGTACACTTTTTTGATTAGGATGCTTCCTTTAGTTCCTCCTTTTAGCAGAAGACCATCCTTTACCACAGGAGAAGAGAGAATGCCTTCCCATTATTCATTGCAACATCAGCCAACCTGCCTTTTCAATGAAAAAAGTAAAGATCAACATGACACATTTTCATCTGATCCCATATCTGTGATGATATGATGATGTGTTCTTAACTTAAATCACATTAATGCGGGTGCAGTGAATAACACTGTACCTCACTGCAAGAAGGTCCTGGGTTCGATTCCAACCAGGGACCTTTCTGTGTGGAGTTTTTTTGTCCTCCCCATGTTTGCCTGGGTTCTTTCCGGAGACAGAGACATGCACTGATAGGTTAATTAGTTAACCTGAAATTGCCCATAGGTGTGAATGTTAGAGTGATTGGTTGTTTGCCTCTATATGTCAGCCCTGCGATGACTCATCCAGAGTGTACCCCACCTTCACCCATAAGTAGCTGGGATGGACTCCAGCACCCCCCTCAACCCTAGTGAGGATAAAGCAGTTTCAGAAGATGAATGAGTGACCCGTTAATGCAGCAGAACCTGTACTTAGTTTGGATGAGTTACATTTTCACAGCCTACAATTAAACTCATTAATGTCATTAAATGCAACTACAGACGGTTTAATAAAACTAAAGTGAACAATAAACTATGAACTGGATTTTGAGGAAGAGAAATGGAGTCAAATCAGGCTGGAGGAAACATATCGGTGGGTCAAAATGTTATCATAAATGTACACTACCAATCAAAAGTTTGGACTCACCTGGTTTTTCTTTATTTTCATGACTATTTACATTGTAGATTCTCACTGAAGGCATCAAAACTATGAATGAACACGTGGAATTATATAGTTAAAAAAGTGTGACATAACTCAAAACATGTTTAATATTTTAGATTCTTCAAAATAGCCACATTTTGCTTTTATTGGTGCTTTGCACATTCTTGGGATTCTCTCCATGAGCTTCATGAGGTAGTCACCTGAAATGTTTTCCAAAAGTCTTGAAGGAGTTCCAGTGATGCTGAGCACTTATTGTCCATCTGTGATCCATCTCATGTGATTTAAATGAGAAGGTGAGTCTGAACTTTTGACTAGTAGTGTAGGCAGATAACGTTTCATTCAACAAGTAAAATTGTAGACATACTTTATAGTGATAAGCGGATGAAGACGGTACAATACGGTACAGTACTTTATTCACTACCAGTCAATAGTTTGGACTCACCTTCTCATTTAAATGACATGAGATGGACCAGAGATGGACAACAAGTGCTCAGCATCACTGGAACTCCTTTTAAGACTGTTGGAAAACATTTCAGGTGACTAGCTCTTGAAGCTCACTGAGAGAATGCCAAGAATGTGCAAAGCAATAATTAAAGCAGAATGTGGCTATTTTGAAGAATCTAAAATATTAACCCTTTCATGCACGAATTATGAGAACCTTAATCAAAAATTTTTCCTGAGTGTTTGTATTCCTCTTTAGGCATGAAAAAAACAATGTGATTAAACATTTTCTTCTGAAAAATAAATAAATTAAAACAAAATATATTTTTAAAAAATAAAAAATACATACAAAAAATAATAATGAAAAAAAAAATTATTATGAACCTATTTTTCATGAAGTTGCAAAAATGTCCACTCAGCTGGACACCACACATTTAATTTTTGACGCACAGAAACATGTATTTACTAATAAATTGTGTGAAAACTATGGAGAGGGCTTGTGATTCTGGGGGTTTATGCTCAGGAGAGATCTACATAATGTTACCAATTCATGTCAGAAAAGATATGTAGTGTCTCAAAACTTTAATAAAGATATGTGTAAAAAAAAAAACAAAACAAAACAAAAAAAACAATGAAAAGAACAACAAAACCCATAAATATACAAGAGAACAGCTGTAGAAGAGCTGTCCACTGGAGTGACCACTGTGCATGAAAGGGTTAAACATGTTTTGAGTTATGTCACACTTTTTATAACTACATAATTCCATCTTCCAAGTGAGAATCTACAATGTAAATAGTTATGAAAATAAAGAAAAACCAGGTGAATACAAACTTTTGACTGGTAGTGTAGGTTTATGCTTACCTTGCATACAGACATTAATTTGATACAATTATGACGATTCAGCATTTATGCTGACAAATACAAACAGACACGAGGAACAGAGTGACTGAATGTTAGAGTCGCTTTATCCTTTATTTAGGCCTATTTCTGCTCAGACCTTGATAATAAAGCCAAGTTTTATCTGTGTTTACATCCTGGATTAAAAAGCGCTGGAGAAAAACTGAGGGAAGTATCCAAATTATTCATTCATTCTTTAATTCATTTTCTGAACCTGCTTTATCCTCACTAGGGTCACAGGTGTCGCTTGTAGTCTATCCCAGTACTTATGGGCGAAGGCGGGGTACACCCTGAACATGTTGCCATTCATTGCAAGGCTGACAGAATCCAAATGTTTGATTTTTTTAAATAGTATCCCAATTAAAACATGCATTTTAGATCCTTCCCTCTGTCTTCACAACATTGTAGTTTCCCCTCAGCAGACCCCCATAACATCAGCTCAGTGAAAGAGCAGCTGGATTCTCTCAGCTCCACAATGCCTTTTCTTAAGTCCTTATAAATCCCCCTTTCCATCTTTCCTCAACCCCATTTCCATTTTCCAAGGAAAGTGGTTCAGAAAAATAGATATGAGATAATCTTTTGGACTTTTCAGACATACCTTAGATCTCCATCAGTACCTCAGTCAAAGGCACTGACAGGAAAATGAACCAGTGCATATTTGTTTTCGATGGTGGCGTGGAGAGAACAGCAAAACTCAGCAAAGACAGGAATGATCCAACTTAATCAAACACTGAATTTTTTATCTGTGCTAATTATATTTCCAAACATTTCACTTGCTTTTACAATAGCACTACAATGTGAGAATATAAGAGGTTTAAGAATGCTCAACAAGACTACATAAATACGACTAACCCTCCCCACCAACTTTATGAAACTAATTAACGCAACAATACATAATAAAGCTGCTGGATTGGAAACTTTCCCACAAAAGAGGCTTTTTGTTTGCATCAGCAGCCTCACAGCTTGATCCCATATGTTTCATGTGGAGAAGGGTCATCCGTTCGCTAATAAGTGTTCTGTTAAGCAAGCACAGTGGCAAGGGCCTAGATTGGGGGCAAGGCGAGATGGTTCAGATTACCGTAATAAAGCATGGAAAATGAAGGAGAGAGGGAGAAGGAGTCGCTGAGAGAGAGATGATACTGGACGATAAGGCCTTTGTTCACCATCACCGCTTATTTTCTCTTCTCCTTGATAAACATTGGGCCAGTTTTATTTAGTAAGCTTGATAACAGGCAGAAAGCGTTCGCCGAGGCTGCCGGGAAGCGAATGGAACAAACATTAGAGCCTCATTCTGCTGTATTCAACCTTCTGATCTGATACTCTGCTGGGAAACGACAGACCTTGCTCAGTCTGTGCTGATATACTTGTAAATACATATTGTAATGTAGTGAATATGCAATGACATATTTTATTGATGCTTGTCTGTTGCATATATTTAGTGCTCTCCACTACAATGTTTTGCTCTAAGCAAACTAAGAAACAATCGAAAATCTACATTATTTTTTTTTTCTTTCTTTCTTGTAGTGTTCCTACATTCCATGGCCTGCAGGAAGATATTCTAAGCAAACTCGCTGATGTCCTTGAAGAGGTAAGTGTTGTGTTTCAGAGCCTGTGGCATCTGCGTCACAAAGTTACAAACATCTAACCTATTCTAAACATCCTGAAAGATTTCACTCCATTCATTGTCCTTTATTGTTGTAAAAAGGAAGAGCTAGAAAGTGAAATAAAGCATATTTCAAATAATATGCAAATGGTAATGCTGAACTAAATGCTTGATTGAGTAGTAGGAGAGTAATTATGTCAGTACTATAATTATTGTTAATGCATGATTTAATGTTAGATTTAAAAGAAACCATTAAAAGAAAATGAATTTATACATAGTTTTCTTGAACTGTTTCATGACACATTTTATATACTGAATTGTAGTAGTCAGTGTTACTGTCAAATTGTTTGATTAGAACTAAATATTCTCAAGTATCCACATAAGTAAATGCATCAAATTAAAATGCTAAATTTAAATACTTCCAGTGAATATTATTATTCCAATCATGACACATCGTCAGCCACTACAGCAGTAGTAAACGCCCCCCTCAGATGCAGAGACAGAAAATGGATTGGAGTTTTTTAAAATGATGTAAGTAAAAGGTCCATCGTGTGTAGTGAAATGTAACATGAAAAATGAAAACATTAAACTTATATTCATAGTGGCTGGAGGAGCAGAATTTGTTTTGATCATTATCATATATATGGGACAGCACATATTTTTATTTTGATATTTTATTTTGACACTGTTGCCCTTTAAGTTCTGATGGTATTTTTTCCAGACATATTCCTCTTTTTTATTCCTATTTCTACACATCAATAATCACCTTTGACCAGGTACACTGATTACATACTGAGTCCCAGTTACACTTTATCTATCAAGAACAAATCATGTTGTCACGATCATTTCATGAGAAGAGTCAAACATTTTATTCCAATATCATGGGCAACTGTATTTTTTTGTAAATTATTTATGAAGGTGGTCTTCAGAAATGTTTTATCATTCAGAAGTGAGCCTCATGTTACAGAGGCTGAGAACCTTGGAGCTAAATATTTATGCGTGTCCTATCCTGTTGAGTTGTGCATGACGTTTAAAATTCTGTTTCATGTGTAGTTTTATTTACCTTCATGTGTGATTAGTACCACACATATGACCCCGTTTACACATGTTGGGCTGGATCTACTAAAGGTTTGCGTGTATAAAAACGTGCAAACTCATCACACATGCAAAAAAATGTACAAACTGATTTAACAGTGCACACTAAGAGTCACGTCTTTCAAAGGTGCAAAATAGCGCGTCTGCATCCAGTTAGTACGTTTGCAGCAATGAATATGCAATATGGGGCATTTACACACAACTGTGCGTATGCTAGGTTTGGGGGTTAGGGTTGATGAAAATGGAAATGGAAATACATTAATTTAGCACACTCAAAGTGATTTATCAAACCCAAATGCAATTTTGTTCATAGAAACTGCGTCTATATTTAACACGTCTTAAAGGGAGGTGCAAACAGTTTGTATATGCACGAAACAATGAAACAAGATGCAGAGAATGCGTTTTTCACCCTCATGTGAACATTTTTGGAATGACAGAAGAAAAATAATTGAGATGTATGCCCCCCCACACACACAAACACACACACACACACACACACTCACACACACTTTATGGGACTCTTGTAGAGGCTACTTTTCCACTTGATCTGATGATTCTAATTAAAAATATGCACTGACATTAGGCTACAGTGGGACAAAATCATGTGCACCTGACAGTCATTCAATCCAACAACCCCCACAGCCCCCCCACCTCGAAAATGAACCTTCTGCTGCTGCTCTTGTGCCTGGATCATTCCAGCACACTGTTGCCATTAGTGCTGACGAATCCAAGGTTGCGACGTTTCTCACCCAGACCGTTTCATGCTCCAAACGTCCAGGGTCCAAAAACACCTGCTCCTGTATCCCAGAGCAGTTTTTTGCAAGACACAGAGAACACATTTTTCATCCTCTTGTGAACATTTTTGGAATGAATGCAGAAACACTCATTAAAACATATGGCCTATCCAGCCATGTCGTTTTGGAGCTGTTGGAGGAAGTCAGAGCAGATTTGGAGTCAGCCACGAGAAGGAGTCATGCAATACCTGCAATGACAAAACTCCTGGCAAGTTTACATGTTTTTGCATCTGGGTCCTTCCAGCGTATGGTAGCTATTACAGCTGGGATCTCTCAGTCCTGTTCTTCAGATATGCTGTCTGAACTCCTAAATGCCATGTCGTGCTGGATGACCAGGTTTATTAGGTTTCCACACACTCTGGACTCCTTAAATGAGACCAAACAAGGCTTCTTTGCTGTAGCTCATTTAAGTGTTTATTTGCTTCATCCACCTACACCCTAACTCTGTAGGGTCGAATTTAGCTTTGTGCTTTCGTCTCTGCAAAGTCACCATGCTGGAAACCAACAAAAAACATGCAAAACCCAGATTTAAATAGGTGTGTCGCCAGCATTTTTGCACCTGTTGTCAATTACACTTTTAGTAAATCACCTACGAACTACGGTGGCCCTGAAGCGCAAAACACGAACACAAAAGAGAAAACACAAACGCAAAAGAGAAAATGCAACTGCAAATGAGAAAATATGAACGCACAAGAGAAAACACAAAAGAGACAGACAGTGACGTGGTCTAATCAGTGTTAAGTCATGCTACCCGAAGGTACCTACCTTGTCCGTTATAGCTAATGTTGTTTTTTCACTTTTGCGTTTGTTTTTTCACTTTTGTGGTTGTGTTTTTTCCTTTTGCAGTTGTGTTTTCTCCTTTTGTGTTTGTGTTTTCTCCTTTTGTGTTTGTGTTTTCTCCTTTTGGAATTGTGTTTTCACTTTTGCGTTTGTCTTTTCACTTTTGCGTTCGTGGTTTGCATTTCAGGGCCACCGTAGAAATCCCACACGCAAAATTCTAGATGGCGCACGCAAATTAGTACACACAAATTGGGATCTTAGTAGATCCGGCTCATAGGGTGTTCTCAGAGTGATGCTTTTCAGTATTCATGAGGAGTTATCTGAAAGATATTTCACTGCTTGCAGCTATATATCTATATCTGTATCTATATCTACAGGGTGTCCCATAAGTCTCCATACATAGGAAAAATAAACGTTTCTTGACATAAACCATTTTTATTTGTATAATATGCTCTATATGACTGCCATTTTGTTGGGAACACATTTCAATGCGTGTCCTCCACATCTGAAGAACTATAAAGAAGAAATATAAAGAAATACATGTTAGAACCATATATGTATGGAATGTATTATGTCTCCTATGTATGGAGACTTATGGGACACCTTGTATATTACATTCAAACACAAGTAATAGTGTTAAAATAATGTAATGTACAACTTCATATTTTCCTGTCTTCTGTAATTTTCCATCCATCTGCATACCAAATCATTTGATGTTTTCTCCTGCATGATTTGGTTAAGCAAACACATCCTCATTTACACTTTTGATGTGTGCTGCTCGCTTTGAAGTGTCCAATATTTGGGGCTGTGGCTGTTGCCTGTGCCTTTTGGTTATACAGAGCGCTGACTTATATGCATGTATAAAATTATTTATGTTATTGAGAGAAAAAGGCTGAGATTCCCTCGCCTTGAAGAACAGTGTGGATTTGACTGACCACCTCATACTTAGAATGTCTTTGTTTAGACGTGTTCAGTTCTAGAGCCTGAAGACTTGTTTTAATGAACAAAATGAGCATAATTATGTTGCCAAATAGAAGACCTTTAAAAGCACAAAGACGCATCAAAACTACAGCGAAGACAGCAGGGCATTTGGTATGCTCTCTGTTAATGTGTTTCTTTTATTGCAACCAGGCAAGCATGGACTTAAACCTAAGGTCATTAATCATATAGAACATGAAGAATGCCAATCATACAGTTCTGAGTGTTTATATGCGTACATGTCTTCTTTAACCAGCTTACTGTATTATTTTTTCATGGAGTATGATTATATTACATAGAGCACAACACAAACCTTTTAGATATGTTTCAGCCTTTCAGTGAAGTATAAAAACAACAAAAATACATATGTTGTTACATAATATAGACACTAGAGGAGTCACTACTACATACATAGGGCAGATCCTTCATCTACAGGGTGGGGAAGCAAAATTTACAATGAACATTTAGTTGTTTTTTTCTCAGGAGGCACTACGTCAATTGTTTTGAAACCAAACATATACTGATGTCATAATCATACCTAACACTATTATCCATACCTTTTCAGAAACTTTTGCCCATATGAGTAATCAGGAAAGCAAACGTCAAAGAGTGTGTGATTTGCTGAATGCACGCGTCACACCAAAGGAGATTTCAAAAATAGTTGGAGTGTCCATAAAGACTGTTTATAATGTAAAGAAGAGAATGACTATGAGCAAAACTATTACGAGAAAGTCTGGAAGATACTATTAGAGAAGAATGGGAGAAGTTGTCACCCGAATATTTGAGGAACACTTGCACAAGTTTCAGGAAGCGTGTGAAGGCAGTTATTGAGAAAGAAGGAGGACACATAGAATAAAAACATTTTCTATTATGAAAATTTTCTTGTGGCAAATAAATTCTCATGACTTTCAATAAATTAATTGGTCATACACTGTCTTTCAATTCCTGCCTCAAAATATTGTAAATTTTGCTTCCCCACCCTGTATATCAGGGGTGTCAAACTCATTTTGGTTCAGGAGCCATATTTAGCTCAATTTGATCTCAAGCGGGCCAGACCAGTAAAATAATGACTTCATAACCTATAAATAATGACAAATCCAAGTTTTTCTTTTTGTTTTAGTACAAAAAAAAAACCAAAACAATTAAATAATGAAGATATTTACATTTTACAAAAAAGATGTGAATAACCTGAAAAAACAGAAATTTCATTAGAAAAATTAGAGCAATTTTAACAATATTATGCCTCGACTTATTATTCATACATGTACATTACACACAATGTTACATAAACATTTAGTAACAGGCAGAATATTGTTAAAATTTTGAAGTTTGGAACTAAGATTTGAACAATTTCTACAATATTACATTTCTTATTATTAACACAACTACAGATCACAGTGGATCCATAAATGCACAAAACATTTGGTAACAGGCAGATTATTGTTAAAATTGCACATTTCGGGTTGTTTATCTTTGTTTTTATTTATGTATTTATTTGCATTTTATTGTGACAGAATAGTTTTGTAAATGTAAATATTTTCACAGTGTAATGTTATTTTTTTCACTTAATTTTTTTCCACATAATTTTTCACAAAGAAAATTTGTCGTTGTCATTATTTATGGGTTATTTGTTTTGTGATTTTTACTTGAGATGACATCGGCCTGTATGTGGAACCTGAACTAAAACGATTTTGAAAACCCTGACTGTTCAGGTTAATTTTTGCACTTTCATCCTGCGGGCCAGAATGGAACCTTTGGCGGGCTAGATTTTGCCCCTGGGCCGCATGTTTGACACCTGTGATCTATATTTTCTGCAGGAGCTCAAATGTCCTTGTGCCAGATTAAAACAGATTTCTTAGATGAGTTTTTTGGCTTTTGGCCTTTATTATGGATTTTTCAACCTCCATTTTTCATCTAAGTTGGACGGATGCAAATGACTTTTATATGACTTTTCTGTTGTGACTTTTACGCACATCATGTTAAACTTTTTGTAAACCTTTTGAAGATACTAGAGAGGACATTTTAATAGTGGTATTATCGATCATTCACTGAAGGCTCTCTGGGTTGTAATACTGTACCATGAAGATAAAAATCAATAATGGTAATGACTGTGTTTTTCACCTCTGGGTGCCCTGATTTGCAATAACACAGTTCTACTACTTTAAATGTGTTCTCTTTTCGGTGTAATGTAAAGAGACACTATAAGGAGCAGCAGCACTAGAAAGGAAAACCAGGGGAAGAATGGTTTCATTATTGATGGAAGACAACTCAATTGGAGATAAAGGAGGTTTCTAGGGAAAATCATTGACAGGAGGTGGTGGTACGTTACTGTGAAGTGTGAAAGTGAGAGAAGCAGCTCAGCTTGGTGGGGGAGAGATTCTCACCTTTTATGCTCAGAAATACATTTTGCCAGGACGTACAATTACACCTGTATGTCAATAAGTACTGTGATTTGCTTTATTTGTCAGAACATGCCCCCTAGTTATATCATTTCTATCATTCATAGATTAATGAATGAGAATTAGGGATGTAACAATTACCGGTATAATGATAAACTGCGGTAAAATTGCCAAATTACTGTTTAAATTCTAATTATCATGATAATCGTGTTTGATTACCTCACTTTTAGGGAAAAAATGCCTATGTAAAGATCGGCTTTTATGTCAAATATTTGAGTGTAGTTTTAATTTATTACAATTTAAATTTTCTATACCTAATATTTGGAACCAATATTCACTTTTAAAGTCTTTGAAAAGGTTTGTTAAGCATCTTTGTGTTATTTATGCAATAAAGTATATACATTTTTCAAATCGGATTTTATATAATTTTTTGTGTGTTTTCTGTCCTTTTATGTTGATATAGTAGGTTAAAGTGAAAAAAATAATAGGCAGATATAAATAAAGTTGTGCTGAAAAAACACAAAACAAATATGGGTATAGTAAACATTTATTTATATAGTATATAAAGGCAAAATCAAAAGTACTGAAAAACTGCCACTGGTTAGTACTTGAATGTTTCTGCCAACAGAAAGTGAATTGTGCCAGTTAATTGATTTGATTTGATTTGATTTGATTTATTTATTACAACTTGGTTAAATTATTTCAGTGTGTGTATAAGTACTTTTTGAACATTTTGAGCACAATTTCAATAATACTGTGATTATAATGATAACTGTGATAATTTTGGTCACAATAACTATGATATTAAATTTTCATATCGTTACATCCCTAATGACAATAATGATCATATTACCGTATTTTAGAGATGAGAGTGTGAGTGTAATAAAGGAAGGCATGTACATCTACAACCATTTATATTCAGATACTGATTATAATAAACTGTAAGAACCTCCTTTATGTGCAGAAATCTCCAAATAGCACATATACCGGATAATAATAACTCAGTCATTGTTATGAATGTAACATTTACAAGATGACATAGGCCTTGAACATCCTGAAGAGGTTTATTTTGCTGTACTGACTCACTTGCTGTACATTATTCCTCTTATTACATGGCTGCTTCCTAAGGCAATCAATATAATTTAACAAATATTGTTCATGTAGAAATGAGGTTATTCCCAGGTGACCTGATTGATTCAACAGTTGGAACTGAGTATAACGTAGCAAACATCGATTATTCATAGCAGCTATCTGCTATACAGAAATAGACCAATTATAAAAGACTATGAAGTAAAGATGTCTAATTGGCATAATAATACAGATCATACAGATGTACTCATGTAGATATGCTGATTTCTTGGACACTATTGATTTGATTATTTTCAAAATGTACACGTATGTGCCTTTCTCTCAATTTTTTAATTAATTTATTTGTTTATTTTGCAAATTTTTGAAATGTGTTTGCAAATATTGAAAGTTAAGACTCAAAATTAACCCCTGGGTATAGGCAGGGTATCAGTGAGCAGGAGGGGCAAAGTGTTATATGAATGGGCGGGGGGTGTTAGTACCAGAAACACCAGAACTCATCTCACTACAAGCTTTTTATACCATTTTACTGACTAGACAGTGATGATACTTTGAGCAATACCTATGTTTTTAAATTGTTTGCTGACTTTGACCAGATCTTGCACTTTTGCTGCTGAAATACACTACATTGTACTTTAAAAATTCTGTAAAACGTTTGTTATTGTTTTGTATTATAACTAAATTATTGCCTTTTTATTTATTTTTTTTATTTATTGTAATCACCTGTCATTATGGTATGGAATGTGCTGCTTGACCTATTGGCCAGGTCTCCCTTCTTGATCTTGAACTCAATGAGACTTTATGTGGTTAAATAAAGGTTACATTAACCCTTTCACGCATGAATTATCAGAACCGTAATCAAGATTTTTTCTTGAGTGTTTTTATTCCTCCTTAGGTATGAAAAAAAAAAAAAAATGTGATCGATTTTTTTTTCATGTAGTTACAAAAATGTCCACTCAGCTTCACCATGCTTTTAATTTTTGAAGCAAAGAAGCATGTATTTAAAACCCAATATCAAAAAGTGATGTGAAAACAATGAAATAAAAACATTTTAAATGCTGCTAATCTGATGTTTTCTCACATTTTAACATATTCTGATACTAGTTATGACTCACTGCAAAAAACAAAACAAAAACCCTGTTAATTACAGTCTAACAATTAATTGATTTACTCTCAAACATGTTAGTGCAGATCAGGTTTATCAAGAACAGCAAAGTTACAGTAATGGTATGAATGTCAGTTTATGGGATGATGCATAAGCATCCACTGTGTTGGCTGATATGGAACTAAAACAACAAAATCCATGAATATACAAGAGAACAGCTGTAGAATAACTGTCCACTGGAGTGACCACTATGCATGAAAGGGTTAAAAAAAAAAGTAAAACCCAGTTACTTTTTTCACTTGTTAACAAATAGTATCAAACCAATCAAACTAATGGAGTATTTTAAACTAGCACATTGACGCGTGGGGATCCACAGGTTTTAGATGTAGTTTTTATGCAGTTGTGTATTTGTACATGCTGTACCGCATTTGTCCAGCAGTCACCGCCAAAGTGTTCTGGGTATAGCAACATGATAGTAAGGCTATTGTATTGCAAAATTATTAATATCTCCCAAAATATTGGTCCTATCAACTTGCCTTTTCTCGCTAATCTGTTCTTTGACCAAAAATACATAAGTATGCCAAACTGCTGCAGTCAGCTCTTTCCAGGTTTTGTGTGAGTCCCCAGACACACACACATACACACACACACATACACACACACACACACACGCACACAGAGGCCACTTGGCTTTTACAATACAGATGAAATACAGTTGGTGAAAAACTCATTTTGATCAAATAAGAATTGATTTCTTTAAGTCCTTCTGTAGATAAAGAGCTGTGTGAACTTTTACGTCATTACTGCAGCAAATATGAAGTGGTTGTTGAGTGACGCGCTGCAGATATGAATCACATTTCTGATCCTCACTGCTCATAGGCTGTGAGCTATATGGCTTTGCTGGCTTATATACTCCGAGAACAGAAACCCTCTTTAAATCTGCTGTATGAAAGGTGCTATCTGACAGAATATAGTGAGGTCTGTCTTCAGGCTACAGTATAAAATGCAGCACTTTTTTTTTTTTTCTATGAAGCAGAGAAAAGAAAATATATCATCAAGATTTGTTTTACGGAAAACAAAACCACTTGCTTATCAGCTACGCCTAGGTTTGTTTGTGATTGTGTTCTGCTGTTGTTCTCAGAAGACAATAGTGTCACCTGATGTTTGCTGTTGCACAAGAGGCTTGTTACATCACATTACACAACTCAATATACACTGAAAGAAGCTGTCCTTGAAATGATCACATGACTTATTCAGTATTGATAGTACGTGGCTGGATGCTGTGTGACAGTGTTTTTTCTGTGCATGCTGTGTGTCAGACTCATATTAAAGTGATGCCCTGGCTCATGTATACCTTTTCTGCTCTGATAGGCACCCTCCCCTGAATAGGATTACTTTGTATGGAAACAGAAGGTCCTGTATTAAGTTTACTCTCAGAAAGGAGTGGCTTCATTCAGATTCAGTGCAGCGTTATTAAATTATTTATTTACTTTCTTTACCTGGTCATTTATATTCAAGGTCACATACGCATGCATTGGTTGGAAAGGAAAGATAAACACCTTTGACAGTGTACCGGTTTGTGGTACTAAGAAAGACTGGGAAAAAAAAAAATAAAATGTGAGTTGGCGTGAATATAACAAACATAAATATGTATTAACAATAAAACAATGATGTATCCATACATGACTGTAGCTAGCCCCCCCCCCCCCCCCAACCTCTAAGTTGTGATAATTTTGTTTTCAGACATATTCCTCTTTTTATTCTCATTCCCACACATCCTTGCATTTTTGACCAGGTTCATTGATTACGTACTGAGTCCCAGTTATACTTTATCTGTCAAGACAAAAATCGCATTTTTAAATGATTTTAAGAGAAGAGGTAAAAATATGTTATTCCAGCTTCATGGGAAACAGTGTATTGCTGAACACAGAATAGTCATATTATAACAGTGAATCATACCGGCAGTGTAGGTAAACACACATTTTACCCAAGTACATAACTAATGCAGTTCATATTTTCAATTGAGGAAAAACTCATTTGTTCCTCAAAACATGTTTGTTTTTTAAATGACACAGAAGTTCCACAGTTAAGAGATTTTTCTGTTACGATGTTTAAAATTACCATAGTATCACGTTATCACTATTAAAGACCTTGTAAAGACTAGAGACAGGTGGCTGAGCAAATATTTTTTATGATGACTGCAAACGAAACCCTTTGAAATGGTAGCACATTAAACATTAGTTAATAAGAGTTGAGATATGAAGAAATAAATCAAAATCTTGAAGTGCTTGAAATTTCAACCCAGTGTTAATGAATGGGAATTTCAGGAATTTATGAATTAATCACTGTTATCAGAAGCTCACACAAAAACACAGGATGATGTGTTCAGAATTATATGCATAGTAGACTGGTAAAAGACAGACAGACAGACAGACAGACAGACAGGGTAAAAACAACCTCCTTGGTGAAGATGATAAATAAAGGAATTTCCTTTTAGCTAATGTAGACTACAACAGTTGTGAAGCACAAACACTTAAATCACTGGAGGAACACTGCAATTATGTTAACTTTAGTAGAAATGACTCATGTTTAAATAAAAACCTCTCCTCTCCTCCTCTCCCCTCCCCTCCTCTCCTCTCCTCCCCTCTTCTCCTCTCCTCTCCTCCTCTCCTCCTCTCCTCCTCTCCTCCCCTCCTCTCCTCCCCTCTTCTCCTGTCCTCTCCTCCCCTCCTCTCCCCTCCCCTCCTCCCCTCTTCTCCTCTCCTCTCCTCCTCTCCTCCCCTCTTCTCCTCTCCTCTCCTCCTCTCACAGACACATTATGAAGATGGAGAGTACATCATCAGACAGGGGGCCAGAGGAGACACCTTCTTCATCATCAGCAAAGGAAAGGTGAGATGATTTCCTCGACAGCATCTTTTGGACTGACATGAGCCTAAAGACAGCTTTCTTTAGGGCAAAGTGGAGGTGGTTTTGTTTTGGGGGCGAATGTTGCTTGTCATCAGTCATCTTGCTGGGCGAGATGAGGGACAGCAGAGCTGCCTCTTTTCTCATCTCTTGCAGAAGCAGTGGGGGAGTCTAAAAGGGAGAATGGAGCTCCTTTCATTTCACCTTTCTGTCATCAGCACTGGCTTCTATACTGGGAATAAATGACAGAGTGTGTCATCCAGCACTGGTGGAGGCTTTCATGTCCTTGTATTGTTATGTAACATCTTTTGAGGTCACTGCATGTTCACTTACCTCCTATATATGAAGTCTCCCTGGTTGTCAACATCTTCTTCATATATACTTTATGTATATACCTTTATCAGAAGATTATACATTGTCAAATAAATATGTCCTGTAGAGACCCAGCAATGCATTTTGTTCTCTGTAGAGGACAAGAGTTTCACAGCTTTACTTAGCAAAACAAACAAAAAAAGAACACTGTCCACTGCATGATCAAAAACAAATTAATTTTAGCAAAAAAACAAAGCCTGTTTGAATATCTGGGGTTGCCAGAAATTTGTGATGTTAAAATGAGGTCACGAGCTAAAAATGGTTGGGAACCACTGGCTTAGTCCTTGTGCAGGTACATTTGTACATAAGAAAAAAAAAAAAACACATTTGTTTTGTCACAGTTTCTGGTTTTGTGGTCTGGCTCAGACTGGGGTGATGTTATACCTTCAGGCTGTGTTGAGATGTTTGGGAAGAGAATCATACATTTCAGAGAAAAACTGTAAAAAAAAAAAAACCAAAAAACACAGATTAGACCACAGCAAAATAATTTTCAGTGTATTCACCAAGATAAACCAATGAGACCAAAACAGTTTATACACAAAGAAATCCCATTTGTTCTGTCTCAGCAGACAGCCTTTGATTTAGGTCAGCGTGAGTCCACAGCAGACACAGTTCGTCTCTCCACAGATGAGCAGTATGTAAAGTATGTACATGTTTTCTTCTCTGAACATCTGGATTATAGAGGCTGTCGTCCCTTTGAAGCGTCACACTGTGTCCACCTTCTCTCATTGACATCCAGTGGACACCAACGTGTGAACTGGAGGTTCCCAAAACTCATCCAAGACCTTTTCTCTCCATCCTGTTCTTTTTTTTTTCTAATCTTTATTTCGAACATGTAGACAGTGAAATCAAAACAAAACCAACCAACAAAATATCAGTAATCAAATCAAATTTTATTTATATAGCGCCAAATCATAAAAAAAAAGTTATCTCATGACACTTTACATATAGAGTTGGTCAAAACCAGACTCTAAGTCAATGATAATGATTCATAAAAGGTTGATAAGTAAACAAAAGAGAAAAGAGGAAAAAAAAAAATTTAAATAAATAAAATTAAACATGCTTGAAAAGGAGATGGCAGAAGTAAAAACTTATATACCCATACCCCCAATATCTTTTTCCTCTATCATTGGTTAAAGCTGGGCAATATTGGCAAAGAAATAGAACTGTTTTGTACTAAAAATGAGGATTTAAGACCAGTTTTAATCAGCTGACTTCTGGCTACATGAACTGAGGACAAAATGTGATTCAGAAGAGCTATTTTTTTTCTAATGTGGTGCCGTATCAATGATCAGAATACAAAACCTCCTATCTGAAAACATCACTTTTTTCAGGAAACAAAAAAAACCTGTAGTTTTATTATAGTATGGTCTTTGTTAAAGATATCCAAGCATATTCTACTGTTGTCAGACTCTCTTTCTATATTATGTGTTAACAGTATCATCCTTGTTCTCACCATTTAATGTGAAAACTCAAAATCTAAAAATTTGCAAATAGAAGGTTCTGTTTTTTGGCCATCGATATGTGACTGGAGAAAGACACTCACCATTAACATATTACAGAAGCAAACAGGTTGCATTTGAGTAAGAACGTTCTCCAGATTTTGCATTTTTCACAACATTCAGGAAGCAAAACATTGACTAATCATATGAATTTGATGTACAGTATTGCCCAGCCTTACCTTCAGGTATTTGTGGACCCAAAACAAACTACCCAACACATGTCCCTTTATCTGTCTGTCCTCGGGATTTCTGCAAACGATTTTGACAAGTAGTGTTTCTCCATAGACAACTGTGTGTTAATTTTCGCTGGCTTGAATTCATATAATAATACAGAAGCCTGTTTTGTAAATGAGCACACGAAGCAGTCCGTGAGTTTTAACAAAGCAGATTTATGTGTGAAACTGGAATTGTGTTAATAGGTTTGGCTGACATGTCCATTTTTTGTAGAGTGTTGTTGTTAATAGAATCAGGAATAGGGGACAAACCTGTAAAAACCAAGATTTCTGATTCATACTCAACAATGGCATAAGTACATTGAACAAAAATATAAACGCACCACTTTTGTTTTTGCTCCCATTTTTCATGAGCTGAACTCAAAGATCTAAAACTTTTTCTATGTACACAAAAGGCCTATTTCTCTCAAATATTGTTCATAAATTTGTCTAAATCTGTGTTAGTGAGCACTTCTCCTTTGTCCTTTGCTGAGATAATCCATCCACCTCACAGGTGTGGCATATCAAGATGCTGATTAGACAGCAGGATTATTGCACAGGTGTGACTTAGGCTGGCCACAATAAAAGGCCACTCTAAAATGTGCACTTTTACTGTATTGGGTGGTCCAGGGGGGTCAGAAAACCAGTCAGTATTTGGTGTGACCACCATTTTCCTCGCACAGTCTTCTTCATGAATTCTCTGAAACAGCTTTGGAGATGGCTTATGGTAGAGAAATGAACATTCAATTCACAGGCAAAAGCTCTGGTGGACATTCTTGAAGTCAGCATGCCAATTGCATATTCCCTCAAAACATGTGACATCTGTGGTATTGTGCTGTGTGATAAAACTGCACATTTTGGAGTGGCCTTTTATTGTGGCCAGCCTAAGACACACCTGTGCAAAAATCCTGCTGTCTAATCAGCATCTTGATATGCCACACCTGTGAGGTGGATGGATTATCTCAGCAAAGAAGAAGTGTTCACTAACACAAATTTAGACAGATTTGTGAACAATATTTGAGAGAAATAAACCTTGTGTGTACACAGAAAAAGTTTTAGATCTTTGAGTTCAGCTCATGACAAATGGGAGCAAAAACAAAAGTGGTGCGTTTATATTTTTGTTCAGTGTATATATCAATAAATAGTAGAATATGTTCATGCAGAATAAAACATCAGTAAGTGCTTTATACACTGCCCAGGCAAAAAAAAAAAGTCACACATGCAACATTTGACTGCACCACCTTTGGTTTTGATTACAGAAGAAATTCACTGCCACGTCTTTTTTGCCATATAATGCTTATGTAGTGTCACAATAAGGTTCATAATATTTGTTCCATCCATAGTTGCATTAATTTTTGGTTATTGATGATGGAGAATCAGACATCAGATCTTCATCACACTCCAAATCAGAGTCTGCACTTTATGGCTAATCCATGTGTGAAAATGATGTCTCATTCTGTCACATGCCTGACGATCCTGATCAATCCTGGCATCGTCCAGTCTTTTTGACATTAGACATAAGAGGACACTGTCTGTAGTTAGAGTTAAATAATCTGTTACAGCTGCAGTACTGACCCATGAAAGGATCTGAACTGTTTGCTCAGTTAAATCCAGTGAATGTCTCCTGTAATCAAAACCAAAGGTGGTCGTGTTTGTTTGTTTGTTTGTTTATTTGTTTGTTTGTTTGTTTGTTTGTTTGTTAGCAAGATAACTCAAAAAGTTATGGATGGATTTTCATGAAATTTTCAAGAAATGTTGATACTGGCACAAGGAAGAAATGATTAAATTTTGGTGGGGGGGGAGAGAGAGACAGACACGACAGATCTGTCTTGGCAGAGGTCTGTGCTCTCCGAGTTCTTTTCTTGCTAATCCACTGGCACCCAACCTTTTTTTGGCTCGTGACCCCATTTTAACATCACAAATTTCTGGCAACCCCAGAACTGAGACATTAATTTGTTTTAGATCATGAAATAGTTTGCTATACTATGCTTCAAATCGTTAATTTTAGACGACATTTAGGCATTTAATGTATATTATTGTGGACGGAGGCAGAAAAGCCAGGTGTAGATTACTGCACAAAGTGAGAATTTTGTTTTCCTTGGTCAGGATATGTACACTCTGTCCAGCTTGTATTTACAAGGCTGCAAATTAATTAATTAATTCATTCATTTTCTGAACCCGCTTTATCCTCACTAGGGTCATGGGGCTGCAAATTAATACTGACAAAAAAAAAAAAAAAAAAGAAAAACCAATAACTCAAACTATGAATTATGAAAGAGCTGCAGCATCTTAAAGCAGTCACAATGAACAGCTGAAAGATAAACAGAACCACAGTTCTTCAGTTTCAGCTTCAGAGTTTGTCATGTCTGTTATGTATTGTGATTGTCTCTCTAAACTTGCCATATATTTTTTTATTAGGAGGTTTTTCTCAATTTTTATCAATTACTAGAAATTTCAGGCGACCCCATTTGAATTCCATGTGACCCCATGTGGGGTCCCAACCCCAAGGTTGAAAAACACTGAGTTTATCATAAATATGTATATACACTACCAGTCAAAAGTTTGGACTCACCTTCTCATTTAAATGATGTGAGATGGACCACAGATGGACAACAAGTGCTCAGCATCACTGGGAACTCCTTCAAGACTGTTCGAAAACATTTCAGATGACTACCTTATGAAGCTTATTGAGAGAATGCCAAGAATGTGCAAAGCAGTAATACAAGCAAAATGTGGCTATTTTGAAGAATCTAAAATATAAAACATGCTTTTGAGTAATGTCACACTTTTTTTTAACTACATAATTCCATATGTGTTCATTCAAAGTTTTGATGCCTTCAGTGAGAATCTACAATATAGTCATGAAAATAAAGAAAAACCAGGTGAGTCCAAACTTTTGACTGGTAGTGCACATAAACTAAAGGTGTCCTGAGACCAAAATGTGGTAAAAATAGGACTTCTAGTGTTTCATCTTCGGCTGCACAACAAAAGATACAATATGTTGCTCCCTGTTCTCCCTCTTCCCATAACAGATAGACCCATGTAAACATGTAGTTATATTCATCCTCACATACAACATACAAGTGGACACACACACTCACACACACACACACACACACACACACACATCTGACCTTCTCGATGCTTTCCGCTTGGTCATTCCCTTGTCTCACAGACGCTGCACTTTGTTTTGACGACACATAAAATTTTAGAGTCTTAAAAAAACATACACATTCATCCTCATGCTGTGCACTTCCTACCCAGTGTTTCCTCTTGATCTTTTCTTTTTCTGCCATCATGTGATGCTATAAATGAGTAGCTGTCATTCAGGTATAAACAGCATCCTGGGCCTGTGTTCACTGATACACTTGTGCAGCGCTCGCTAATGAATGAAGACAAGATCTTTCATTAGGCGCAACGATCTTTTCCATTCACTTACTTTGAAATCTACTGGAGTGCCATCAGTGTGATTTGTAAACTCTACCTGCGCAGCACAGTGCCATCACTCACATGTCAGCTGGCTAATGAAGTGGTCATCACCGCCTCACTCAAACCTCTGTGGTGAGAAGGAAATCATCAGGGATTCAGTGTTTGTCACAGCAGCTACTTCCTGTGTGTTTGTCAGCCTGCTACGTAAAGGAAATCATTTACATGTCAATTTCAGTCTGAATGATGGATGGCTCTGAATCTACTCCCTGTCTTACTCGCTACAAACCCTTATACTGGTTTTACCTTTTCTGCCGCTGTCACATGACTCTTCTGCGTTCCCTTTATCCCACCAGGTTAATGTGACCAGGGAGGACTTGCCCAATGGAGAGCCTGTCTACTTGCGAAGCCTCGGGAAAGGAGACTGGTTTGGAGAAAAAGCCTTGCAAGGGTAAGTCTGGCCCTAATAACACTGCCTCTTCCAATATAAATCTTCTGTTTTCTTTCTGTTTCTGTCTCTTTTGCTGTCAACCACTTTTCCTTCTCATTTTCGCTCACAATTTACCTTTAGTATTCTTCCTTTTGCAATTACCTGCATCTATCCTTTCTAATTTGTTGTCAGTCAGGCTCCGTTTTTTCCCCTCCCTCTCACGCTTCTTGACAGGCGTGATCACACGTTCAATGACTAAAGACATGCACACTCTACACAACTTAAAACCAGATTTGCTGTACTACTCCAGAAGACACACACAAAAAAAACAAAAAAAACAAAAAAAACAAGTGGTGCCATCTACAACAAACCCCGCCCCTTGCACATATTTCGCTCATTATAAGTAAATGGGGATATTTTAAAAATTCATAAAAAATTTAAACTTTGACCTACTGTTCCCAAAATGTAATGAGATCCATTATGGGTCACTGGCAAACTATAAAGTCAATTTGGTATGAATTCAACCAATAGTTCTGCTGCAACAGGCATATGAAATTTTGCCACTCTAAGTAAATGGGGAAAAAAAAGATTTAAAAAATTCCTAAAAATTTGAAACTTTGACTTACTTTTCCCAAAATGTAATGAGATCTATTCTGGGTCACTGGCGATCTATAAACCAAATTTGGTATGAATTCACCCAACAGTTTTGCTGCTACAGACATTTGAAATTTTGCCCATTATAAGTAAATGGGTAAAAAAAAATACAAAAAAAATAAAATTCATAAAAAAATTTTAACTTTGACCCACTTTTCCCAAAATGTAGTGAGATCTATTCTGGGTCACTGGCAATCTATAAACCAAATTTGGTATGAATTCAACCAGTAGTCTTGCTGCTAAAGTGTTAAGTAATAAACAAACAAACAAACAAACTGAACCAAAAACAATACCCCTTGCCTCCCCTTTGGGGGCGGGGTAAAAATCACTGCGCTGAAACAAAGAAATAACAAATACAGGATAATCAGAAAGCCATTATTGAGCTCTTACAAAAATTCAGCTTGATTGAAAAAGGAATTAGCTACTTAATGTTGATCTTAGTTGATAAAAAGGAAACACAGATTAGCCATTTTACAAAAGTATTTTGCATAAATTGCTGTCATAATTGCTATAATATCCTCTTCTATTCTTCTCTCTAACCTCTGTGTTTACCCAATCAGACAAAATGAAGTGCTTATGTTATAATAAGTGTCAGTGAAGATTCCTCACAGATAGAACAAGTGACAAACAGTCTGTGCTATAATTTGCAGTCGTGTTACAGACAGAAATCTACAGGGAAAACTGTTGATTGTCATAGGTCCTTGGAGTTTGACCATTGTAGCTAGAACTAAAGATCAGTTTCATTTACATGCATGCAACATATACAGTCTGTCCTTCATATGTTCATGTCATTCCTCTCCGTTTATGTCTCGGTTGCCAGAACATGAAGATATGAAAGACGTATTCATGCTGTCCTTGACTATACAAATGATTTTTACCGTCTTTGTTTGCTTTCATGAACATATGTGTGAAATCTGCGGGGCAGAATTGCTTTTACTGACTAATGATGATGCTAATTACCATGAACCAATTTAAGTATAGGACAATAACCAGTGCTGCCATTCTTTCTACTATTCAAGCCTGTGCCAGATACATGCACTGTAGCTGTGCAGATGCACTGAGCAAGTATTCAGGCTGTATATACAAGGGATCAAGTGAATCACAGCTGATGCTCTGACTCATCTCATCTCTGAAATACTTAAACCAAAAGAGCATTTTGGGTGTAAAAGGAGCTACTTTTCATATGACTCCTGGTTTCAAAGTGTAGAGGATCAGTGCCCTTAAGTGTTCCTATCTTTTTCCAGGCTGTTTATCCTGTCTTGTCTCAAGCATGTGCCTCAGTGTAATATTAAAACAGAAGGAGAGGAGAGGTGGAAAATAGTCTGAAGTGTGTTATGTCTGTGAGGGGTCAGGTAGAAAGGGAGAACGTGGGCATCCATGCGTGTACACTTGAATGCTTAGGAGCTGATGATAAGAAATGAAAATGTCTCCATCTTGTGGTCAAAAGTGGAACAACTTCAAATATACCTAAGCTGTTAACAGACTCTCATGTAAAGGATATAATACAGAAAAATAAAACAACAACAAAAAAACAAACAAACAGACTTATATTAACTCAAAGTAAAAATCCAAGAAAATCAAAATCATACCAGAAATTATCACATTTTCATGTCCAAGCATCACTGTAGATGCAGGGTTTATATTCATGCGGCAGCTGGAATGGGACAGATGGCTGGGTTTTCCCATATGCAAAAGTAATGACTATAAGATATAAAGATGACAGAGCATTAAAATGCATGGAGAACATGTGAGGCATGGGCTGCTTGATCTCTGTCAGAGGGAGGAGAAGGTTGTTCCAAATAGAAATTCAATCCTTTTACACTAATGAGAAATAATAAAAAAAATTAAAAAAATAGTGTGATGAATAGGACATTGACACTAAGTACTTATTAATAATGTATCGAGCATGTGTGCAGTGAACAGGTTGACATTTCCTAGCGTTCAGTCATTCTTTGGATATGTATTGGAAATAAAAAAAATCACAAAAATAACTCACACACACTCCATTACATGCTGCACAAATGCACGACATATAAGTATAATTGCATATAGCAGTTCTGGGAATGAGATTTCAAGTAGTGTTCTCATATAAAAGCCCTTCAAAGCACTGTTAAGAACATCTCACACGCTTCTTGACCAATTAAGAGACCCGTGTCTTGTTGAAAGAAAGAACTCCAAGTGTCGGCTTCGTATTGTTATCACTTGCTGCCGTGAATGCCTTTTGTCTTGGAGATACTTGAAGGAGCAAAGCCTATTCAGATCCACCTTTGATGGTCAAGCATGTCTCAAATTTAAATGATTGAGATGCTGGCCATCTTCGACCTAAGCTTTTGATCAGAGGGCTCTTCTGCAGGGCCATGTTTCTAATTAGAAGTTAGCTGTGTGTGGCCTCGCTCATGAAACTCAATAGCCCCTACTCAGAGACTACTCTATCCATGTGAAGACGCCACCTTTGATCTGTGGCAGTAACATATTTACAAATCAAAGTCTGTCCCCGTTAATGGATGGCAGAAGTATCACGTGATGTGTTTTATTTCAAAGGGTCAATGTATTTATAATCCAGGATGAATATTTAATTTCCCACCCCATAGGTTGACGTTTCAGGAAAACAAGGACAGTAAATCCAGCTAGAAAATACTGAGCGAACATAACAACAACATAGTCAATGTCACATTCTTCCAACTCACATGTAAGTGGTGGGTTTCACTTCAGGTGTAGATCCGTCAACGCCACAGAAGACGTGCTCCCTGACCTCGCCTGCCGAGTGTACTGTGTGTGTGGTGTTTGTAGTGGGTGTGATAAAGACTTAAAAAAAAAACAGTGTGACATGAACAAATGCGATTGATTGGCGTTAGTGTTAAGCCATTTACACGACACCCCCTCCTGATAAATCAATTCAAGACGCTGTTCTCATGAGGCTTTTTTACAACCGGTACTAAGATGAAAATGCAGGACTTTCAGGTTTGTCAGATGCCAAAACACTCGATAGCTTTTCCTGATTTGTAGGTGGGGTTCAGTAATAGACTGGAGAGATAAGATAAGATAAGAAAAGATAAGTTTTTTAAGAAATTACTATGCAGAAGTCTCTCAGAGTACAAGTAAAAAAGATTAAAAGATACAATCAAAATAAAAGTCAAAGATATAAGCAGTATAAAAGTATGAAAGCAGTGTAAAAAACAAATAGCTTAGTGTGAATAGATAGATAGATAGATAGATAGATAGATAGATAGATAGATAGATAGATAGATAGATAGATAGATAGATAGATAGATAGATAGAGTCACTTTTATGATTATCATAAAAATGAAATCGTTTAATAAAGTCCATAAGATGTACAAATAAAAAATTATAGTAAAATGTGTGTAAATAATTCAAAATTTGACTAAAAAATATAATTAAACATGTTAATAAGTTAAAATTAGACTAAAGCAGACCAATATTAATTAGAAATAAATAATAGTAAATACAATTAATTTAATATTTCTTGTACATTTTCAGCAGTTTGATCACAATGGGGAAAAACTAACTTGTGTACCTTACATTTTGTTGTTTGTTTATAGCTAAGCTAAAAAATTCAATGTAATGGCGTAGTTCATATATTTCTATATTTATCTATTGTTTATTAAGCAGTGGTATCAGAAATAGCTAAGTGATCATTTTTAAGGTGATTTAAGGCAAGCTGATCAGCAGGTTAAAGGTGATATTACAACAGTTATAAAACTCAGGAACTCAGTAAAATAGTACAAAACAGTAATATAAAACAACAGTTACTATCCCAGCACCAGAAATATGAATTAGTTCAAGTTCCCAAATGGGAAACACACCAATACCAATGCATAATATCACATTCACAGCCTCTGAGTTTAGATTATTTTTATTTTCATGTATTCCAATTGCGTCCAGTGCATTCCAATAGTGGTTCCAGGTGTTTCATTCAACTGCCATGACAGACCTAATGTGAACAGACATCCTTAAAAGTCAACTGAATTAAACTGTAATACATTACCTCTTGTGTAAACATAACTGCCGGCTGACTCATGTTTAATGTTTTCATCTGCATTTGTGTTGAAAGCAACTCCCATAATTCCACACTTCCTCATGGTTCCATATACTACTGCGTGATTCTGGATTGAGACCAGAAGACTCAGACTTTACATTCTTTACCTGAGGGAAGTGTTCTCACTGAGATTAATGTTGTTTTACTTAATGCAGACCATGACTTATGGTATGAACGGGGAGATTTACTCCTCAGACCATCAGATGCATCAGTTATAATGTTCTGCCATACTATTATTGTTATTATGACTCTATAAATTCTTACTGACATTTTATATAAAATGCATTTTTGAGAAATAGGATGAAATGTAATACTTCTGGGTCTGATCAATCGGTAACAGTCTCTGTCATGTAAGCAGAGTAATTTATATGCATGTATTATATATATTTGAGTAGGTATTTATAAGCACTATAACATTATGTATAACAAAATTTGGGGAGATAAAATTTTTTGGTGAAAAATGTCAAATTACTGCTCAGTAACAGGTGGACTTGAAACGGACATCAGTTTTTTAAGCTGTACACAAACATTCAAAACATGCAGTTCTCAGCAGAAATCGATATCAAGTAGGACAAAACCTTTTAGATATTATGTTCAACTGTGCTGAAAATAAATTTTGGAGTAAAATATTGAAAAGTCTTTGTTTTATTGACTTGAGAATGTGGTAACACGTGGACAGGTTGCCATAGTAACACGTGGATGACTCTTAACCATTGCATCACCCAAAATGTATCAAAAGATCATTACTTTCTGAAAGTTTCACTCAAATATCTGAATTATAATAGATAATAGATATCGCCATATCAGACAGACCTCCTCTCCTTCTGTTTTTAAATCCCTTCTTAAAATTCATCTTTTCTCCTTGGCTTTTGAAACCATGTGAGATGTTTGAATGTATTATTTTATTTCAGTTGTTTTATTATTGGTTTATTGTTCTTTTTTTTTTTTTTTAATTGTATAGCTTTTTATGTTTTTAATATGTTGTTTTTTTAATCTTTTATTTAGGTTTTACCTATTCCTCTGTAATTTTATTTATTTTATTATTATTATTATTATTATTTTATTTTTATTTTTTTTATTTTTTTTACAGTTGTTCTATGTCTTAATCTATTCTTGTATTTTACTCTGTTATTTTGGTTTTTATTCATTTTTCCTGCACAACACTTTGGTCCACTCTGGTTGTTTTAAAGTGCTTTACAAATAAAGTTGGATTGGATTGGATAAGTAACTTCCATCCATTCCATCCATTATCCACTTCTTATCCAGGGCCGGGTTGCGGGGGTAACAGTCTAAGCAGGATAAGTAACTTGAAAAATTTAAATTGGTATTTTTGTGGTAACACATGGGCAGGGCCTTTTAAACAACCCACAAATGTTCAGAAATATCAATAATATTCACAAAACAATGAAGATCTAAAACTTGAAACTTTACAATCATCTATATAATCAACAGATTGAATACATTTTTAAAAATTTTTAGATATAATTTTCAGCGTCAAATTTGAGCTAAGGCTATGGTGTAAAAAGTACAATCAATAAAATCAGTTGTAACTTTTTTTTTTCTACAAGTGGTATTTTAAAATACCATAACATAGAGATCTTTAGCTAAAAAATGAGCCCTGTTGATAAAGGATGTGTGCAAATGTACTTTTTCATATTGATGTTCACTTTCGCTACAAAACTAAAACTATCAAAGGTTTAAATGCTTTGGAGGAAAAAGCTCTTCATCACAGAGAACCTAGTATTGCCCTTTTTTGTATTTTGGTAAGCAGTTACACACAGCAGATTCTTCAGTGTTTCCCACAGGCCAAAAATGTATTTTACATTTGGGTGCCTGAGGGGGAGAAAGGTGGAGGGGTGGGAGAAACTACAAATAACATTAAGCATCACAGAACTGTTCTCAGAAGATAAGTCTGCCACCCAACAGAGTGCATTTTCAACCATCTTAATGAATAAAAAGCATCTCATTGTTAGATTTGAGTAATAAAGCTAAAAAAAAATCTTAAAAAAAGAAAAAAAAATCTTGCTTGCTTTTTATTCAGAGAAGTGGTTTCTGTACAGTGGCAACATAAGAAAAGCTGCAATGACAACATGTTGCAATGAAATATTTATATAAGGTCTGTGTAAGTTATGTTAACACTTTATACGCATTAAAAACAGCACATCTTCAGCCATAGCCCTGAACAAATCTCACATCACTAAGACCTTATGAATAATTTAACACAATCGACACTGGTCTACAATTTTTTAGAAATGATTTGCTTCAGAGATTAAATGTGCTAAATGTTACGTATTTTAATACGATTAATTGGAAAATAGATGACAAAAGTGCTGGTTTGCTGATGTTTTCAAGGTATATGATTAAGTGTTATTACACATATATATCGGTTTATGTACATTTATATAATAGTTTTATAAATCTTCCACTAAATAGAACTTGTAAAGTGAATGTCTTCTAATGTGCAGACAGTGTTTTGAAGTAGATCTTGTAGCTCTGAGACAAATATTCCTTTTGAGTCAAACCCATTCTCTCATTAATTCTTGAATTTCACATTTTGACCCAAGGCTGTATCTTGGAAAGTTTAGCCAACCAGCATTTTTGACTTGATTTTTCTTTATCAGTGACTCTCATGTGTTAAAATTTCATTACTTTAATTCTGGAAGCATTTTCCTTGTAGACCAGTGCAGTCAGACTTGGGACAATGTAAAGCTAATAAATACAACAAATATAAGCCTTAAAAGAAGTCAAGAGATAAAAATAAGTGAAAAACTGAAAATTAACCCATAAAGACGCAAACATCCACCTTTAACCTAAACCATCTACTGATCTAAACCGTTTAATGCCTGTTGATCCATTCATCCTATCAATTCATGTCAATAACTGGTGTAAAATACAGTTATTCATCTTTTCATGGTCATCGGATATGACCCATTTGGACATTCAGAGGCTCTGTAGTTACCATGGAAACACTGTCATCTTCTACAACATTGTTTCACCAGTAAAACCCATGGAGTTGGATCAATGACAGTGGATGGACACACTGGCTTTATGTTCAATTACTGATATTTTTGCTGAAAAAAGTAACTTTTTTTCAGTTTTCTGTGTTTCTAATATATTAACCCTTAACTTTAATCTGAACTTTTATGAACATCTACATGAGCAGTGACTTAAATGTAAGAAAATATCAGATTTCCACAGAAAAAAACACAATCTGCAGAGGATAATATTTTAATAAATGGTGATAAGTCACTAAAGAAAAGTTAAATATAGACAAAAAATACATATATTGGGACTGCCACAAAAGTCCCACTTAGTCTTTATGGGTTAAAAATTAAAATTTAAAAAAGTCAGTAGCATTAACAGCATAATAGTCTCCGGGAAGAATCCATGAGAAAATGTAGTGTTGAGTCGATATTTGGATGTTGCTGTCATGTAAATGGTCTGATCAGAGAAAGCCTGGTTAGTCCTAAGATTAAGCCTAACTCTTGGAACAACCAAGAGCTGCTGGTCCCCTGAGGTAAAACCCAGCATCCATGTTACTGTTGAATTTAACTCCAACAGAAACAGACACTCTGGGAAACACTGCTGACCCCATTTTACTTTGGAAACTTTGGGATTGCGTTGTCATGTGGATGGGAAAAAACAGAGACTTTTAGAAACAGACAAAATTACTGGTTGACTGGGTCTTATCAGTCACTTCACGTCCCTCCTTTATTCATCACGCCCCTTTAATATGCCCCTTTCTTGAAGAAAACAACTCATCATGCTTGTAGCTGTTCATTCAGCATGGATACGGAATCACTGGCAATTTTCTTTTTGCAGTCTCTGTTGTGCATTTTAACCGTTTTTTTTTTTTTTTTTTTTGCTTCTATGCGTCTATGAAACTGGGTTCATTTTGGTACCTGCCACTTTTTAGACCCAATAACAAAAGAGAAATTTAGACATATATCCCCCCTGGATGTACCTGATGATCACCTCAGATAAATGCAAAAAAATATATATATACTCTTGCTCTGAGCCACCCCAAAATTAATGAATTTTTAATAAAATATTGGGGCCAAAAATAGGACCAAAATTGAGACAGGAAAAGCTACCTAGGTGTCAGTGCATTTGATCTGGAAAACATGACTGTAAATGGTCTTATATGGTGATGTAAATAAAGACACTGTTAAATTTTTCAATCTTAGTGGTTTTTCTAATCCAGACATGTGGAGTTTTTCAAGAATTGGCAGTCTCATTCCAGGTTTTGTATGTAACCCATTGTGTCCACTTGCGTTACATTCAGAACCTGCCCATTTAAACCCATATAAATCGCAAATGATTTTGCAACAGCAGTCATTTACTTTGTATAATTAGTTCATTTCTCAAAATGTACCTGTGAGAGAATGAAGAGATATTTAAAAAAATAATAGCATGTAATTTTTGGGTCCTTTGGACCGTGTTACATGCAGATTTTTGATTTTTATCTGAAAAATAGTTTCTCTTTTATCTCAGTATTTATTTTTAAAATAAACCCAAAGTGCTTCCAAACTTGCTTCATAACATTAGTCTACATCTGGTTTGAATTTGTAGCCCCCGTGTCCTGTTTTTAGGGACCAGTTTCATAGAAGAACCCAGTAGGCAAGCTGTTATTCAACCAATTTGTAGTGGCATTTTCAGCTCTGAGTGTTGTGCCATATGCATTTGAGGCATGTTAAAACTTTGTAACTTTGCCAAAATGCTGATATGAACAGAGCTGGGTGTGTATTCATATTAATGCAGCATAGGTGTGCAGAGAGAGGAATTTATATCAGTACAAGGTCAGGGAAATAGATCAGGGTTGGACCATTCAGGCAAACAATGACATTTTAAAATGAAGCCAATGCAATACTGTTGGTGTAGGTTCTCTGTCATGTGTCAGGCAGCAGAATCTGGACCAGCTGCATGGCCTTTTCCAACATAATAGTCTAGTTTTCAAGTAATACAAGCGTGGCGGACTTTCTCCAGGTGTTTAGAAGAAAGAAAGGTCTTCACCTTGTTTAAAAATCTCAGCTGATAAAATGTGGCTTCAGGAAAAAACTAGAATAACTGTTGTGGTTGAATGCCTCTGCATCAAGCTGTAGCTTCCATCTGTGTCTGCAAGACTCATGAACACAAGTGAACATATATGTAGTGTAGTGTTATATGTGTTCTTTGTATAGCATCTGCAAGTCCACTCAAACATTTAGAAGATTCAGATGGATACATGGAGGGACAACCCAAAAACATTAATGGTTGAGCTATAAAAGTACAAAATTTAAGATATACACCCTCTATCTGCATCTTTCTCTTCTCTGTCCTAATCATGAAATATGAACATTGACGACAATTCTGTTTAATGGGAAAGTGAAACTAAATGACAGTTCTTACAGGTGCTGCAGGATGTCTGACAGAATCTTAAAAGTGATTCGTCCTTCATGTCATGTCATGCTGTCAATCATGTGTCAACCTTCTCTGACAGTACCTGTGATTTAGAGCCCGAACGATATAGGATTTTTGGTATACTGATACCGATATTGGGGGCTAAAAAAAAGCCAATATCCAATATATTTACCAATTACCCATATATAAGCTGATATATGGAATAAAAATATTGATATACACAGGATTTAATAGTCTTATATGAGATAATGGTGGACATATGAATTAACAGTTGCATAAATCTTTGTTTATCTCACAAAGATAAAATGCATAAATCTCATTTCTTTTCTATCTCTTGGAATATAATATACGTAAAGGCTTTTGTTGACTTTTTGACCAGTGAAACACAAAAAATCTCAGCTGAATCTTGTACGTGCCTGAAAACTGTAATACAAATAAACACATAAACCTAGTCGGCCTGATCACAATCAAGGTGTACAAGTATATTTGCATCAGTTATTCATCAGTATTGCAAAAAGATCCCCCCAAAACCATTCCCAAAATGTTTCTTTGGCCATCTTATTACTAGATCTTGCAATCCTCCAAATTTGAAGAAAATCGGATAAAAACTGATAAAATGGCGACCCAATGAGCATGAAAATGTGCACAATGTTATTGTTATAAGAGAGCAAAATTGTTGTACATAATGTTTTGTAACATAGTAAATAATTACTACTCAACTCCTGAGTCTTTTTTATTACAAAATACACACATCCCATTGCTTTTCATTTATTGATCATTTTTGTTGAACAGCTGTTTGATTATCAATTCTAATTTTCAGTATTAAGACAATCAACCATTTTGTTCTGAAAACCCTTCTTTTACAGCCCTTTAATTGTAATAATAGAATGGGAACCTGTTATTTCAGTATTATTATGACTAAATATGCACAACTAGACAGATTTTGGTATGCTCCCTGGCTGCAGAAAATTTGGTAACAATGTGTCAAACGGATGTTTATGCCGAACCGCATGTTTTTAATGGCGCGTTGTTCACCAAAATTCATGTAGTGTCCGTACACCAATATACTTCCATCAATAATATGGTGTATATGCCTTATAGATATATTGTTATAACTTGTTCACAAATGTTTATTTCTTCCTGTACCAGGAAGACTTAGTTACAGATCTAACACAGATGCGACCATGTGGTAAGCCAGATTTCCATTCCAATCTTGTAGAGTCCATACACCAAGTAGTGTCCGTACACCATATCAAAATATGTGGGTCTAATTTTATTGTTTCTGTCAATATATGGAATTTTTCAGCACGCATGCTTTGGACACGACATCTATGCAATAAACAATGCATGATTATCCTGAGTGCTGAAACGTTTGTATATCTTTGTAGGCATTAAATACGGAGGCTATTAGGCTGTAGTGTCCGTACACCCAATAATTTCTGATTTGACAGGGGCAGGCCTGCAAAATTTTTAGTAGACACCATAATACAAAAATATTTTGGGCTTTAAAAAAGAAATATCAGACAAATAAAAATGGCCTGTCTGATTTTTTGATAAAAACATTATTATTTTTTATCTATATGTGCACCCTTTCTGGTACCCTTGATTGTGATCAGGCCGAGTGTTTTTGTTCTTTCTTCAGGTTAGAAATGCGCAATTTGTAATTAATGAGGAAAAAAAGGACTAATAAATAATACTAGCAGCCATTAACTCCAGTAAATGAATCCCAAGCTGCTACATTTCCTATTGTTTTCCATCTCCACCTGTTTACCACTCACTCACAGAGGTGTTCCATGGATGCCTCCTGGCTCTTGCCCCATTTCTGACCCTGGATTTATTTCCTCTCAGTCCAACCCACAACTACTGCGCTTCAGCTTTACCCCCCACCCCCCTGTTTTATCCCACTCACCAAGTGTGTACGTTATTTTCATAACCCCCTTTCTGGGACACCAGATCACTGTCCAATTACCACTTTCATTTCAGCCATCTACTGGAAATCAACACCGCTTCTCCCTCCACTTTAATGCCAAAGGACATTCCAAACACAGCATGCAGCTGCTTTTAGTGTGTCTAAGGTTTTGGTGTATGTGTGTGTGTGCATGTTTTCCACTGCTTTTCTTGTTGTGTTGCAATTAATGAGCACAGAACCGTCCTTGGCTTCATGGAAGACTCGAGGCTCAACGGTGTGAGAATGAATCACCGTGACAGATATTGTTTAGTGATTGTGTTTCACATGGAATGTTACTAGTATCAACGCGATGGCACACAAAGTTGTTCTTCTCAGCTACACTGGAGCAGCAGGGGACAGGTGTAGCACACTGCACTCTAATATCAAACCCTTTAGGTCTCTTAAGGATGACTCATGCTTACATAACCCCCCATTTCAATATAGTGTTGTGTTGTATCACCATGGTTAGTAAATTGCAAACACTGCGCATTTACTTTTAATGAGACTAAGTAATATAATAGCTTGCGGGTGTTGCTGTTGATCATTGTTACTGATGAGGAAGCCAATTATTTAAAGCGTTTAAAACAGAGATACTCATTGCTTTGTCTGGAGAAAAAACAAGGCTTTTAACAGTTTTTTAGTTACAAATTCTTAGCGTTTTTCTACCTTTAATACATACAACTGTAGGGGGGAAAATAGAGGAACCACTCTAAATTTCTGGTATTGAACTCCACTGAAAACCTCTGGAATGCAATCAAGAGGAAGATGGATGTTCAGACCACCAAACAAAGCCAAGCTGCTTGCATTTGTGTGCCAGGATTGGCATGAAACAGCCAACAGCCATGTGAGAGACTGTTGGGAAGAGCCCCAAAATGCTTGACGGCAAGGGCTGGAAATCAGGGTTATTCCACCAAAACTCTAACTCTAACTGTTTAAAACAAATATGAACTCTTCAAGGTGTGAATACAATGCATTTTTGTTGTTTCAACTGGATTTATGTAATACAAATAAATGCTTTAAACAATAATTAATGTGGAATGTTCCTAGCTTGAATTGAACTATAAACAGTAAAACCATTGATCTCTTAATTTTTGTATATAATACAAATAAAATCACTAACTCTATGTTTTTAGACTGATTTATAGATGTGTTTGTCAGAGTTGGGTGATGGCTTTTAGCTGTTGCATTGACACTGACTTATTCCAAAAATGTGTGACTGAATCCAGCTTGTGAATATGTGCATAATAATTAGTTAAGCCTATGCTATTATGGACTCTACTCTGCTTTGGACAGCTTCCCTTATTTTCCATTGTTTATGAGAATCTAGGCTGAAATTAATGATAGAATCAAACTCAATGTAATAGTTTCATTGAAAAGTCACTGCTGTTTATTGTCATCGAGACTCTTATTTCCTTCATAATCTTAACCCATAAGGACCCAGTGTGACTTTTAAGGCAGTTCCCAAATGAGTTTTTCTCTCATTTTCTCCCATTCCTAAGTGATATATCACTATTTATTATAATATTATGCTCTGAATTTTGCATTTTTTTCCAATGAAAATCATCTGTTTTCCTATGGTTAATTCACTGATCATGTAGATGTTCATAAAAGCTCAGACTAAAGTCAAAAGTTATTGTATAGAAACAGAAAAAAACAAAAACAAAAAAAAACCATAGGTAGATAGATAGATAGATAGATAGATAGATAGATAGATAGATAGATAGATAGATAGATAGATAGATAGATAGATAGATAGATAGATAGATAGATAGATAGATAGATAGATAGATAGATAGAGGTAAAAAAGCATCATTGAGATTGCAAATCTCTTTTTCAAGACTGACCTGGAAAAGAGAAGCAGCATAACACACAGTTTCTCACAAGACCTAATTAGTACATTATACAAAAACTTGCAATCAATAGTTACAAAACAATCATTTGTGCAAGTTTAAAAACAGTTACATTGGCCAAGCTCATTGATTTCACGCTCCTTTAAAATAGCTTTAAATTCACCTATAGTAACAAGTTCAGATAGATTTAGGTGGTTTTGCAGGGCGTTCCATGCAGAGGGGGCAGCATAGTGAAATGCAGTCTTACCCAGCTCTGTTCTGGCTCTAGGAACCACCATCAGTATGTTTTTCTGTGAACACAGAGCATACTGATGTTGTTTTTTCCGCATACAAGTACAGCGATAAGATAGGAGGAGCCCGATAATACATATGTAAATGAAAATCAACTGATGAGACCACCTGCGGACATACAGAGAAGGGAATCCAGTCGTAGCATACAAAGTACAATGGTGATTGGGATTTCCACAGCCAGTCATAAAATGTAAAAAATTAATAAAATGAAAAAAAATGAAGAAAAAGTGACTTTTTCACTAAAATCTATCATTAACTGAGCATTAGACCAAGTGTATCTATCCACTGTTAATGATCCAACTCCATGGGTTTTACAGTGGAATAATGTTATAGAACATGACGGCGTTTCCATGGTAACTACAGAGCCTCTGAACATCCAAATGGGTCATATCTGATGACCATGAAAAGATGACAAACTGTATTTTACACCAATTATTTCATATTTTGATGGGATTAATGGATCAACAGTTTATATCAGTTGATGTTTTTGCTCAATGGTGGATATGTTGGTCTTTTTGGGTAAATAAAATATCCAATAAAGCAGAGCTATTAATTAACTCAAACACAGATACATTTGTTTCACCTATTAACCTGGTTTTCATCCAGTTTGTTAGTGTTTGTTGAAATGACTGAAGGGGTTTCGATTGCTGCTGTGGGCAAACAAAGCAACAGGTGGCGCAGCGTTGGCCAGACTATTGCATTAAGAGCACAGATGCAGGCCATAGGAGCTTATCTGAAGTGAAAGAAATAGTGTCATGTTGGCCTCGGTTATCTGGCCTCAAAAGGCATCTGTTAATACATCCTGTGCCCCTGACAAACACCACCTTCCCCTCCTCTGCTCTGCTCTGCTCTGCTCTGCTCTGTCGTCCTCACCTTTCAGTATTTGTTGTTCCCTACCAGCTGTGACCTTTATTCAGAAGGGTCAGCACAGAGAGTGAGTCTGCATGTGCCTCTGTGCATGAGTTAGTGCATGAGGAGGGGGTTTACACTTTGGAGGAGGGATGGCAGAGGGAGTTGACATAGCATGAAGAGGAATTGTCACCTCAGCTCATTGAAATAGGTTGTCATATGTCTGAGTCGAGTTCAGACGAGACAGATCAGGTTGTCTGCTAGTGTTTGTACATCGAATGAAGTCTTTTCAGATGCAAAACAGAGGTGATTTCAGCATTTTATTTGACCTCCCGCAGCGTAATATATTCATCCAAAGTATGATTTGTTTTTTTTTTTTAAAGATGGGACATGAAATAATTCGCTTATGGGAATCACCCGAAGAGTTTCCAATCTTTTTATAAAATTTTACTTTGCATGACTGTGGAAAATTTTCACCCTTGGATTGGAGATTTTCATTACAAGTACAGGAGTTGTGTTTTGTTAAGGCGCTGCCCTGGGCAGTGCGCTGCTTCAGAGAGAAAGCTTATCGCTGTGGGACTCTGCGTACAGCGTTTTCTGTGAAGGATGGAGTCTTGGGATACCGACTCTGAGGATTCATGCTGTTGGAGCGACTCCTCTGAAGAGCTGTCATCATCAGAGGAAGACGAACTTGATGTCAAATACAATAAAGAGTAATGCCACTCATGCAGTTGTGTGTGCTGTTTGCTGAGACATTTTTATTGTGTCAGTGCCACTTAGTGGGTGAATTAAGTTGAGTAAGACATAACTGATCATGTGTTTTGTTTTCATTGGCTCTAATGTCTTACCTTCTTTTAAATAGAGACATGACTTTAAAGGATGATCACTGTAATACTGGATCAAATGTAATAATGTTTTATGATCTCTCTCCGCAGGGAGGACATCAGGACGGCTAATGTCATCGCAGCAGAGGCAGTCACCTGTCTAGTCATTGACAGAGAGTAAGTATAGAAGGACATAATGGTAGATTAGTAGTAGTAATGTTTGTAGATTATAAATTATACAGTTCTTTACACAATAATTTATTCTGGAATAAGAGCAAACTGTCTAAAGAATGACCATTATGACTTGTTTTGCTTGGTTTGTTAGAGTCTGGAGTGATTCATGCACATTTACTTCACATTTACTTTCACTTTACTTGAGTTCTGCTTTGTGCATAAGTGACATCCATCCTATGATCAGGAACCCACTTCTGCACTTTTACACAAATAAACACAATACATGATCAAATGGAACAAATGGTTATTCCTTCATTCAAGTTTTAAAACTGGATAAATGTTGTGGATGGTATTAAAAAGAACTTAAGTAAATTATGGTGAAATGTTTATTTGGATAATCTGCCGCAAATCTGTAACCGGAGCTTTATAAACATTACAGTATGTTTGTAACATCAACAGCTGAAGTTAAACGTTGTGTGTCTTCCCTCACCGAATTTTTATCAAATCTGTACAACCTGAGTCATAGCCTAAGTATCACAAATCCTTAAGTCTTTACTCACCTGAACCTCTTCCCACATGGTGAACTATCTCGAAGTGTACTCCACCATAAACAATCCATTTGTTCACAAACAGACCCGAGTACTTTTGGAAATTTGTCACGATGTGCATTGTGGGAAGCGGAGCTACACACAGCCGCAGTAGCAAGAGGCAATGAAGCCGTTTCGGATGCGGCTGCATGTAGCTCCGCATCCTACAATGCATGTTGTGACAAATTTCCGAAAATGCGACTGACCTACCGGTTCTGTTTATAAACAAATGGACTGTTTATGGTGGAGTACACTTCAAAATAGTTCCCCATGAGGGAAGAGATTCAATTGCGTAATCACGGAGAGGCTTAAGGATTTGTGATACTTAGGCTGTGACTCAGGTTTTACAGATTTGATGAAAAATTGGTGATGAAAGTTATACACAGTTTTAAATATTTATTCTGCAATTGAAGTCAGACTTGTGTTAAACATTTAAATGGATTCCTATTTCAGCACAGCTTGAATCTCAATATCTTGATAAAATGCAGTTTTTTTCTTATAATGCATGCTAATGCCTAAACCACAAAAATGTATAGTATATATAGTTCATCAGAGTATTTCTGATAATTCATGCACAAATACTCATGAAACTCACCTCATTAACTGCTGACACATTACATATAAACTTTCTGAAGGGAGACTGTGATTTACATTCTTGTTTTTATTAAATCACAGGTAAAATATCTGCATCTGTAAAAATCAAGCGTTTTATAACTGCCGTGTCCAGGTTTATAAAAGGCAGCAAGTTGCATCGTTAGCACAAATGACTCTAATGATCCAGTTTCTGTGCAAAGGTCATCCAATCACTTGTAAAAAAAAAAAAAAAGCTGTGCTGAATTCCCAAATCAACATAAGAAGAGTGGGTCTAAAACCTTCAAAATCTACTTTATTTAATATTTATTCGTACTGATAAGGAAAGTATTTACTAATGTGATGCAAATTTAGCATCTAATGAGGCTTACAAGTTCATTTGTAAGGATGGGACGAATGCCTGTTGTGAGAATAGAGAGACAGACGGGTTGGGAACGGGGAGGAGATGATATCAGATTACGTAGGCCTCCCTGTGGCCTTAGGGAACACAGTGGGCACAAATGGACATCCTCGGAGCTAACAGGGCCTAGAGGGGCAAGTGGGTGAGTCATCCAGCACATCTGATTACTGATGTCTGTCAAGCAAGCAGCTAATGCTTTCGCGATCCACAAAGTTAGGACACAGTGTGTGTTCCACAAGGCCACCCTAGTTTTAGCACCGATGCTAGGTAGTTGGTATTCATAGGCTACCTTTGTGTCTCTGGGTACATGTATTATGTTTTCTGGATGTCCGTGCGAATTTTGATGCAGCTAAGTATAGAGGATGAAAAAGAGCAGAGTAGGAGAAGATGGGGAGGAAAAACAAAACATAGGAAGACACTGTAGGCAGCCGACGTTTAAAGACACGCTGAGGCAGTCCCAGCTCTCAGACGTCGTGGCCTCAACAGGAGAAAACACCAGCTGCATCCCATCTCCTGCCTGACAGTTTGATGAGCCCTGCATGAAAACCGCCTCAGTTAGTGTTGTTCTAGGATGTTTGGAGTCTTTTCCAACGATAGCCACAGTTTAGAGAGACGTGGGATGAGACTTTTGTGAAGATTTTGGACAGATAATACCATCTCACCATGAATACTCTTCAGTCTACATCTGATACAATGCATATTTTCCAAAAAACTAAAAGAACAGAACATATTTTTGTATACTTTTTTTGTCAAATCCTAACATCTGTGTCGTCTTCATCATTCCACACAGTGTGATGTCTATTTTATTATTCTTTTTTTTTTAAACATTTATGCACAGCTTCTACTTTTGTCCCTAGAATTCCCACACATTCCCCATCTGCTATCACAGTTTTACACCTCTTTGGGACTGCTCTGTCTTCTCATGTGTTTTTCAGTGATTTCTAGAGGCTTGTCTCTAAATACAGACCAATGAATATTTAATAACAAGAAGTGGTTTTATGGCAGGCTGGCCATATATTGCACCATCTTCGTATACAGATTGCCTGCAGTATTGCAAAGTGCTGTATCCCTTCTAGACATAAGTGATTTACTCTGTACATACTTGGAGCAGGGGAATATGTGTATTGTTTGAGGCTGTATAGACAGATTACAAACAAAGAAAGCTGTCTCCAGATGGTTTAAACCTGTGCATTTTAACGTTTATTTTCTCTGTTTCAGTTCATTCAAGCACCTGATTGGAGGGTTGGAGGATGTGTCCAGTAAAGGCCATGAAGATGCTGATGCCAAAGCCAAGTAAGGCAGATACAGTCTTATAATGTCTGTTTCTATTGTCAGTAACCTATTGACTATATGTTTATCTGGATGACATGGCCTTCGGGGTTGATGTTTTTCCAATGCTATTGTGTGTTTAAATAACTAATATTAAAGGGGTCATATTTAGCTAAACCCAGGGTGAGATTTGTCAAAAAAGCAGAGGTTGTTTTTTTTGTTTTTTTGTTTTTTTTGGAGTGTGGGGGGGCAGCAGTTATATACATGGGGGTGTGGTCCATAACTAATGTTAACTAATAACCCTGCTACGAAACTTTACATACTTTCAACATCCAACTCCCAGGTTCTATTCCTCTATTATACAGCGGATCTTACACGAAATTTTCACAACTTCTAACCTGTATCCACTGGATCCCCTCCACTGCTCTATGCCCCCCCCACACAAATGCTGGGCCTCATGAATTTGTCATGTTTACTCCCCCTTTACGGCACCCCACTGCATGGGGATGTTTACAAATTCTGAGACAGCCGACAGTTCAGTTCAGGTGAACGTTAGTGCCAGTAATGTAGGATATAGGTGAAAGAAAACTGTCACAACCTGCCTGTTATTTCAATTGGTTGGTCCCCCCCCCTCCGAGGATGACATTTATTGAGCAGAAGTAGGGATGTAAAAACCAGACAAATCACACCCTGGCTAAACCCACTTTTATTAGTCTTTGGTACATTTATTTGTGTATTTGGACCCTAATAGTTCAAAAAGTTAGAATTTGAACCCTCCAGGTGCTGCAAAGCTATCTGTATATTCATTCCGGCAAAAATCGAGTGGATTTCTACAACCTGTTTTAACTCCTGCTTAATTTGTTACATTTATAACTAGTTATGTCACGACATTTGCACATATAAGGTCAAGACTTCTGAAAAACTTTTCTCCGAGTACGACATAATTGTTTGTCAGCAGCAGCTGTTGTAGTAAAAACTGAAAATATGTCCAAACTTCAAGCTGATTACCTAAAATGTTCAGTTGTTGGTTGAATGGAACAGAGAAGCACAGCCAACAACCTGGAGGGGGTGGGGGGGGTGAAGAGGCTCATGTGCATTTAAAGGGCCGGTGCTCAAAATGACCTTTCTGGCATCATTACTCAGAAATAGGGTTGAAAATGGACCTGTGGAGTTGAATTAATGAAGAATTTAGACCCAAGCAGAGCATTTACAGTTTATGTAGACCACAGGGAAATGTTTTAAAATGCATAATTCCATTTAAAAAAAAGCAAAATATCACTCCTTTAAGTCTTAACCGCTTAAAGGTGAAATAAGCGATTCCTGAGAGAGACTACAGACTCATTGAGCATCTTCACAATTTAGTTCCCAGTTTTATTCCTTGTTCTAAACCTTCTCAGACTTTATTGATGCCACCTCATTAGTGATTGTATGAGAGGCTGCTGGTCTAAAAAGGAACCAGACCTTTAACCAAAACATGGTTCATACTAATATGTGTTTGGGAGGTGTATGTTTTCCATTTACAACCGCCTGAACTGAATTTGTTTTCCAGGCTCTTGCCACACACAGTGGAGTGGAGGAAAACATTAACTAATCAATAAACCAAATTAAAACAGCATAATGAGGCAAAAGTTAAAAGAAACTTTTGAAGAGTAATGCATGTAACTCATGCTTGTATTCGTCTTTTTTTGATGTTTTTGATGTTTCCTGTAAAAGCTGTAGCTGACATAAATCAAGAAAGAAAAAAAAACCCTAAATGAACACCTACCTCCTGCACTGCCGTGTCCTATTGTCCAAAGCATAGACAGAAAGATGGATGACACTATGTAATGTCATGCTGCTGTGGAAAAATGAAGATCTGCTGACTTTGCGCATCTAATGCATTCTTGTCAGCAACTGGTCAATAAAGTTGTCAGTCCATTGTTTTTGCATAGAATGGGAAGCCTGAAAAGGGCAGAAGTCTAGTTTCCTCTCAGATCCTCTTGAATTAGAATATTTGGTAGAATATTTACTCAAAGAACAAAAACACTGCATTTTGACACTTTCAATCCTTGCTAATGTTGTGTATCTTTATAAATTCAGACATACCATCGAACCCAATGAGCTTGTTTGTTTACAGCACAGGTGTCAAACATGCGGCCCAGGAGCCAGATCTGGCCCACCAAAGGTTCCATTCTGGCCCGTGGGAAGAAAGTGCAAAAATTAACCTAAACAGTCAAGGTTGTCAAAATCATTCTGGTTCAGGTTCCACATACAGACCAATGTGATCTCAAGTAAAAATAACAACACAGTAACCCATAAATAATAACAACTACAAATTTTCTTTATGAAAAATTATGTGGAAAAAATTTAAGTGAAAAAAATAAGATTACACTGTGAAAATATTTACATTTTCAAAACTATTCTTTCACAATAAAATGCAAATAAATACATTAATAAAAACAAAGATGAACAACCTGAAATGTGCAATTTGAACAATATTCTGCCTGTTACTAAATGTTTTGTGCATTTATGGATCCACTGTGATCTGTAGTTGCGTTAATAATAATAAGAGATGGAATATTGTAGAAATTGTTCAAATTTTAGTTCCAAACTCCAAAATTTTAACAATATTGTGCCTGTTACCAAATGTTTATGTAACACTGTGTAATGTACATGTATAAATAATAAGTTGAGGTATCGTTTTGTTAAAGTTGCTCTAATTTTTCTAATGAAATTTCTGTTTTTTCAGGTTATTGACATCTTTTTTGTAAAATGTAAATATTTTCATAATTTAATTGGGGGTTTTTTTGTACTAAAACAAAAAGAAAAACTTGGATTTGTCATTATTTATAGGTTATTAAGTCATTATTTTACTGGTCTGGCCTGCTTGAGATCAAATTGGGCTAAATATGACCCCTGAACCAAAATCAGTTTGACACCCCTGGTTTACAGTATTTCAAGATTTCCCCCACAGAAAACCTATGTTTGATATCACAGCTATGAACTGTGGGTAATTCCCATAGGTACAATCTGTAAAAATGCAGGTTTATGGAAAGCGTGCATTAAAGGCTAAAAACGGCCAATGACAGACCCCTCATATATTTTAATGATTTGACAGCTCAAAGCCCTCATGGATTTAACAAGACCGTGTCTCAAATCCTATGAGTCTATAAGTGTGAACCCTGGGATCGGGACCCTTGTCCTGTGGCTGAATTCCAGTCAGACAGCGGCAGAGGGTGTATTCTAACCTAGAATAGTCATTCACAAAGCCTTGGAGGTATAGAAACACCAGATTTTATCAGCCAGCTATCAGGCCCTCTGAAGATATTTGATAAAAAGTGTACTTGATTAGAATTGCTTGCACTACTTAGAATACTGCCTTACATCTCGACTGCTCTCCAAGGTTATAAAAAATGTGCTGCCATACCTAATCCATTGTGATTTTAAGTCTATTGTATAACAAGACAATGCTCAGGGGGCAGGCCAGAAAGAAGAGGCTGTGACCCCCGTTTCTATTTTTGGAGGACTTAATATATACTCTATTTACTGTCGCTATGGAAACAGGAGGAAAAAGTATGGGGAGACTCTGACACTACAGTGGGCATCTTGGGGTTCAGACAGATACATAATGGCATAATCTGATACTTGGCTTCTCCTGCTATGTTCCGAGTCAAGGAGAGAGGAAACAAGAAGCTGGTAATGACAGAGTACGAGCGCTGAGACAGTAGGAACGGCTTATCACCACAGGGAACGATAGATATGGATAGATAAAAGGAGGAGAGAGAGAGAACGAGACGAGTGTCAAAGCAAGACGAAACCGCCGTCCACTGCTTTGGATTTCTGACCGACTGCTGAGAGCGTCAGTCATCTTTTGCAAGTCACGGATGGCATTTAGTCAGCAAACAACAGAACATAACACCAGTCACTGTCTTGGACATAGACAGCGAGGGAAGTGAGAACAGGATGTATAATGGGGGGGGGGCACAGTGGTTTGCCCCTGGCACTCAGCCTTGGCCAGATGCCGCTTATGGACTCACTGCCATTGATGGTTGCCGGCTGCCAGCAGATGCCAGTGATTGAAAGAGATTGCCGGTTGTGATAATCCCTCTGTCCTATCAAAGACTAATTGAAAAATGTATTTAATGCAAATGAGAAAATAATCAGACCTCTGCATCCCTCTTTTACCGTTACCGGCATTACTGTCATCCGGTTCTCTGCAGAACTTTGCCTTAAAATAGAGTCGCCCTCCCCCTGGTCCCCCAAATCTGACACATCAAAGACATTTTCAGCCTGATTAAGGTTGCTTTTCCCTGCTGCGTCCTACATCTTCTTCAAATGTGTTCTGCAGGGTGTACCCCACCCAGGAAAGCACATTTGTTTCTTCGTGAGGAAAGCCTGAGTCAGGATCCCATGGTGATGGAAACTATCTCTAATTGGTCACAGTGGATACGCACTATGCAGCAGTACTGCGACTATACAGCAAACTACAGCTGCTCTGTGTAAGGTTGACAGGTCTTTTCTTCAAAGACTTCCTCCTTGCTATGTGCTGCATGCACACATTGGTTTTGATCAAGCCGCTACCTCTCAGCAGGAGCAGCTTCACGCTACACAAAATAGACAGAGTATGGCAGTCTTTCCCGTTTCACCTGTATGTCCACATGCATAAAACATGTATTTATTCAGTGGAGGGCGAGGAGAGCTTTTTCAGGTGCTAAATGTGAGACAAAAACAGCAAAGCAATTCACCTGTAAAGCAGGCTGGAATAAAATAAATATTCTTTTGGACAGGATTTCATCAAGCTTCAACATCTTGTCAACACTCCCACACATGACCAAAAAACTAGAGAAGATGCAAAAGGAAAACAAAATGATCATTTGAGTGAAGTCTGATCACACCATGTCTGACTGTTCCTTAAACACAGAGAAAAAGTGTCTAATTCAAAAAAGGGAATAATGTGGAATGCACTTAAATAACACTATGAAGAGGAGTTGGGTGGTTAACACTATGGCCTCAGAGTTTGCATGTTCTGTCTGCGTCTGTGTGGGTTCTCTGAGTGCCTTCTCCCTCCTGCCGTCCAAACACATGCATGGTAATAGGTAAATTGGTCACTCTAAATTGCCAGTAGGTGTGAATGGTTGTTTGTGTCTCTGTTTGTTAACTCATTGGTAGCAGTGATAGGCTTCAGCACCCCCACTGCCCTCCTGAGGACTAAAGGGTACCTGTAGTGACTTTCCATTGGCAGCTATTTCAAAAGGTCATATATAATACTAGTAGTTCTGTCTGGTAACTTATATTGTAGCCCATTGTCAAGTACAAGTGAGTACAATATGAGGGGCCGTGTGGGACATTATTCAGAGTTACCATTCACACACACATATGAAATGCATTCACACACACACATCTGAAAATGCACACACACAGCTATGAAATAAACTCACACACATATGAAAATGCACACATACACTTATGAAATGCACTCACACACATATGAAAATGCACACTTACACTTATGAAATGCACTCACACACACATATGAATACGCACACATACACTTATGAAATGCACTCACACACATGTGAAAACACACATATAAACTGCACTCTCACACACATGTGAAATACTTTCTCAAACATATTTTTTTTACTTCAACAGGAAGGTATTTTACTTTAACAGGAAGGCGCACATTTTCGTGTGTGTGTGTGTGTGTGTGTGTGTGTGTGTGAATGCATTCCATATGTGTGTGTGAATGGTAGTTCTGAATAATGTCCCATACAGCCCCTCATACTAAGTCACTGCTCCATCAGTCAGTGGTGATGAAATCTCGTAGTATTGTTTGGTTACCTGGGCTGTAGCTGACACCAGTCTGAGATGACACATTATCGGTCAGTGCTGGATCACGTCTCTGGGACAATAGCGGAATGCTTTGCTTACAGCTGCACAAACAACAAGTGTAAATGTGTAAACTTTCCACTTAATCTGCTCTGACTGCTATTTGTTTACTTGTACTCCATTACCTGGAATCATTGCCAGGTACATCCTCTACGGCGGGCAAAGACTGCACACATACATTCTACCCACGTGCGTAATTCATGTAATAAAAAGTCCAGTTATGGTGATTTTTCACTAAATTTGCACCTCCCTTACTTATAAAGAGATGCACAAAGCACAATTAATGCCGTAAGCATGACCAGTGCAGGTTCAGTTTAAGCAGTTCAGAAAATGTCAGCCATGTGACGAATCCAGCCGTTGGCCGCTGTCAGCAGGGATAGGCCACCACTGTACTCATGAAACTTGGTAAAAGGGTAGGGCATGGGCAAGGATGAATCAATTAACCCTGGGAGCAGATCAGTATAAGGGGGGTGAGGCTTTAACATTGGAAAGCACCATTATTTAATGAAATAAACCAGTAGCTTCGACTGACAAAATAATACTCACTTTGGCTACTGAAGTAACAGTCATTTAAAGTAATTAGTGTCACAAGGTGTCAGTTGCTTTATATTATAGACTACTGGCTATAGTCTTTGACCTCTGGGTGCTATTTTAGTTTTCTCTTCCTTTAGTAATACAATTAGTCTCTTTATTCCCAGATGATACAGATAATTTAATGGCTATTAAATATTTCTTCGATCATGAAGACAAGACATAAGGAGTTACTGGTACTGACATCATGAGAATCCCATTTAAGGTCACAGATACCTCTTCCGCCCTTTTCCCTTAAGTCTGGTTTGAGCCTGAATAACCACAGTAAGACAATGAGTACAACGCACACTCTCGCTCTCACACATACACACACTTTGACACATGAGGATTGCGTCATTTTATGATGTAATCTGTTCACTGATACAGATTATCACACTCTGGAGTGATACTCGACCTGCATACGAACACTTTGTAACATTCTGTTTCCACCCAATTTAAAACAACCTCAAAATACAGCTACTGTGTAACTGACTAGGGTTTCATTACAGCTCTGGATGCAGCTGAGGGCTGTGTTAGCTTTCAAGGTCATCCTTCAGATACATCTATTTAAGGAGGATGTATGTGTCCAGTCTCACTGGGACCGCTAACCAGTATCATATTCCCATTTCCAGAAGTACTACATGCTGTAGCAAGCACAAAGCACTTCATCCATTGACAAAGGCGATACTGCTCCATGCCCGACTGAAAAAAAAAAAAAGTCGATTTCACTATTCAAGTTGCTGGAGAAAAGTCTCCCTCTGCAAATATCCTTTCTATTCATGTAGCCCCAGAGAGCTTGTGTGTCCTTGACTGAGAATGGAAGCGACAGGAAAGGTTTATGCCCACATTGAAACCATTCAGTCCTTTTCTTTGCTGTTGTTGTTGCTGCTGTAAACTGATAACTTCACCACCTGGTTTCAAGGTTTTTCATTGTACTAACAGGAGTCCCAAGTCCACATTATGCACATAAAAGAAGACTGATCATTAATCGTCCATTGCTGCTTCAGTCAGCCTTAGTTTGTAGGTGCTCTTTGGATTACTAGTGTCTCAGCACTTCCCTATGCATATATTGAGACAATAATGACATCTGCTGGCCGATTCTAGTACTACATTTATACCTTTTTTTAACAATTACAATAACTAGCATGCACAAAATAAGATATTATTGTAGTTAATTGGTTATCATGTTAAGAAGATACTATCATATTTATTGATCATTGTATTTGGAGTAAATATTTAAAGTACATATAAATATTATCGTTTATATTAAAAATGGTTGATTATGCAAATCTGATTGTGTGTGAGGTGACTAAAAAAGTGTATATGAATGGTTTGTATGGATGTTTTGTGTTATTGTAAAAATATACAGAGGAAAATGTGTGTTAACAAAGCAAAGGAAGCGGCTCTAGTTTGATTATTAGTTTGTAAAAAGGGGGTGGGAGTCAATAAGTTATACTTCTTCCCACTCCTTTTCGAGCACAGAAAAATTGTAATTTTTTTTTTTTTTTGACCATGTTTTATGATTCTTTGTTATCTGATGATTCTGTGTTCAAAATAAACTACTACTACTACTATTACTAATATCCTGCTGAGACCCAGCAATGTATTTTTGTCCTCTGTAGGGATCAAAAGTGTCACAGTTTTACTTACAAAAAATGTTATCCATTGCAAAGGACCTTCCTTAAAAAATAAATAAATAAATACAAATAATTTTAAAAATGTATCTAAAAACAACAGTTGCATTACATTTCCATTCAAGACAATTGTTTAATGTAAATAAGCTAAAACTTTCACTTTCCTGGGTCTCAGGAGGATATAGTTCACAATATAAAATAATGCTATTATTGAAACTCATGATAATTGATGGAATTTATGAGTCTGTCTTCATTTACAGTTCTCAACACCTCATCTTTTTTATTTGTTTTGTTTTGGACCCCATACTTGCGGTCCACGTCGACCCATGTGTGTGATCTCCTGACCTTTTCAATAATCCCAGCACACGCACGATCGGTTATTTATTGATAATTTCCATAGGCAGAGAGCATTTTGGGATTTGGAGTGTTTTCTGGGCTGCCTTCCAGATAATGGGTGGGGACAGTAAGATAAAAGGATCACCTGTGAATCCACATGATCGTGTGAGTGTTGATGTAGAGTCATACAAACACCGGATGCCCTGGTAACCTGATGTATTTTTGAGAAACACATCACTCCGTAACCTGCCAGCACGTGTTGGTCACAGTGCCCGGTGGTATGGAGCTTTGGGAGAGGCTTTGTTGTTCTGACTCACCTTGTAACTACTATGCTGTATTTTCTGCTCAGTTAATGCTAAACCAAAGGAACTTTTTCCACAGTGATGAAAGAATTTTTCTGAGTCTTTACTCAAGTACAAATACTAATGTTGCACTGCAAATAAAAATCGTGCCGTCAAACCTTTTTACTGAAGTATGTGAGTTTTATGAGCAAAATGTGCTAAAAAGTAAGTAGTCATAGTGTAGTAAATGGTCACAGCCAATGTTTTACTATTATATTGGATGATTTTAGACTCATATTACAGCTGCATCAATGTTTATGTGTCATTTTACTGCTGCAGATGGTTAGGGTTGAGCTCATTGAAGTCATTTGGACAGCTTTATATACAGTTAGGTAGCTTATAAATATACAGTCACGGAAAAAAATTATGAGACCACACCTTGTTTTCTTCAATTTCTTGTTCATTTTAATGCCTGGCACAACTAACGGTACATTTGTTTGGACAAATATAATGATAACAATAAAAATAGCTCATAAAAGTTTAATTTCAGAGCTGATATCTATCCATTTTCCATGTTTTCTTGATAATCACCAAAATCACTTCAGTTCTTACATCAATAGCTAAAACAGGGCTTTTAGGCATTCCATGTTTTCTTTTCTGTCTGTTTTAGTCACACGATACACACAGGAGTTAGTACCTGATTGCATAACCATTGTTTTTGATGACTTTTGATGGTCTAATAATTTTTTCCGCAACTGTAAGTTTATGGACAGTTCGATAAACGTACAATATTCTAATCTTTGAGAACCAAGTTTCTCTCAAAAGTCAACTGTGTGTACATTTAGCAGCCCTGTTTTCATCTATGTGACAATGCACTTTCAGCTTATCCAAATGGATTTTTAAAGAGTTTATTTAAAAAGAAAATAATCTTAAACTCACCCCATAAAGAAACATTTCAGTTTTTTAGTTTAGAACATTTGGACATATGTAGTACTGACTTTACAGGGAGTATATGGAGACTTGTGATTAGAAAAGTAACTAAAAAGTACAATATCTGCCTCTGGGTCAAAACACAGTAATGTCCCATCACAGAGCGAACTTTAATTGATTGCAATTCCAACATTTATTTCAATATAAAGTATCTCCTTATTTTGGATAATCCCTTATGGTCCAACTAAAGCAAAAGTGAATTTAAAAGTAAAAATGTGGGTCATTTAGCAACACTAATCTGTCAAATTGTTTCTAAAATATCCCGTCAGAGAGGTTTTGAATACTGTGTTTTGACCCCTCTGAAATGCAGCAGAGCAAAAGTAGGAAGCTGCATGAAATGAAAATACCCAAGTAAAGTACAGATATCTCAAATTTGTGTCTAAGAACAGTACACGATCACTATTTTTAACAGGAACATTTAAGTATAGTGAAGAAAGAAATAGGGAAAGTGAAGGTTTCTGGATCTGAGAAGGGCTCACCAAATGAGTCACTGTTTATCTTAGATACTGATAATCCCTGCTGCTTCTTGAAGGAAGACACATGCCTTATATAAAAAAGTCTTCCTTATACGGGTGCTGTTTTAGAAACGCTTCCTACTAGTGTCATTCTGTGCAGCGTGTGGGTGTAAAGGCCTGACGTGGAGCTGATCGACTGTTCCGAGTGACCCAGAAAGGCCTATCCAGGCCCAGATCTGTCCTAAGCCCACTGATCCGTAGACTGAGCTCGTGAAACTCGTTCTGGATCAAACAATAACAAGAGAAGACACTGGGGCATCTGGGGATATGGGGTGGATACGTGGAAACTGCGCTGGCGGCACGTGCAGGTCATTAAAGGCGTGTTGGAGAGGTGGGTGCCTGAGCCAAAGCATGTCTTCAGAGCCACCTGAGAAGTGAGCGACCCATGTGACCAGTGTTCTGCTTTTGTTCTTTCCTTTATGGAACGGGGACAGTTAGTCTGCGAGGTCAAAGTGGTTTGGCAGAACTCTAAACTCACACACATCCTGTTCACGTGCTCATATCCATACACTCCACATCCTCAATAACATCCTTAATAGATTATTCTGACTTATATCCGTTAAGATTTACAAACAGATGAGCTCAAATAGAGACGGATATTTTGTCTCAGTTTGTTGGAAGTGGATTATCTCGTCTTTCATCCTTCATCTCATCTCTAATCCTGTTCCCACTCATGTCTTTTTTTTTCCCTCTCTTTTTTCCGCCACCGTAGGTATGAAGCAGAGAATGCGTTTTTCTTCAACCTCAACCTCGCCGACTTCAACATCATTGACACTTTGGGGGTCGGAGGATTTGGACGTGTTGAACTGGTACGAGGCACCACAGATGCAGAAACGTGAATGATATAAATACAAAAAAAAAGTCACCTTTAATTGAGAATTATGATTAGCAGAGGTGTCAAACTCCCTTTAGTTCAGGGGCCACATTCAGCCCAATATGATCTGAAGTGGGTCAGACCTGTGAAATAATAATATTATGAAATATAAATAATGTCAACTCCAAACTTTTCTCTATTTTTTAGAGTGAAAAAAAGTAAAATTACATGATTATACAAACACAAAATGTCCTTTATAAAATGTGAATAACATGAACGACCATTAACCTCCTAAGACCCAGGAAATGTCTGCAAAGTACAAGCTTTTTTTGTTTTTTATTAAATAAGTGCCTATATTGGAAACATCATGATGCAACAGTTTTTTCAGATGCAGTTTTTAAAATTTTTATGGAATGTCCTTTGTAGTGGACAGTTTTCTTTTCTTTTTTTTGTAGAAAGTTGTGAAACTCTTGTCCACAAATGCGGACAGAAAACCCATAGCTGGGTCTCAGGAGGTTAACAACCTGAAATATATGCATTACTTACAACTCACCACTTACAGATCACAGTGGATCTACACAGGCACTAAACATTAAGTAACAGGTATAATGTGCAAATTGCACTGACTTTTTTTTAAGACATTTCAGGTTCATATTTGTTCAGGTTATTCACATTTTTGTGAAAGAATAATGTCAACATTTCCATGTAATTTAAAACACCAAAACAATGAGAAAAATTTGGAGTTGTCATTATATATCGCTTTTAATGATAGTATTTTACTGATCTGACCCACTTGTGATTGAATTGGGCTGAATATGGCCCCTGAACTAAAAGGATTGTTAGTATCCTCAGTGTAATTTTTGCATTTTACAAATTCATCCCATGGGCCAGATTGGACTCTTCAGTGGGCCGGTTGTGGCCCACGTTCCACATGTTTGACACCCGTAATGTATAGTCTGACAGATGTTTCAGAGTTATTATAGATTTTACATATTATGTATTTGTTTGGTCCTTTTTTCTCCTTTCTTCCCTTTTTAGTTTTAGAATTTATAAGTGCATTAGCAGTTTTATTTATTTATTTTTTTGACAAGCTTTAGTTTAGTTTAGTTTGGGTGCCATATTTGTTTTTTTCATGTGTTTTGAAAAAAGGCTTTTTATTTTTAGATGCTCTATTTGCAATGAGCCATTAATATTTGATAAAAACAAAAAAAAAATCCAACAAAAAAACAGATTTTTACTGCAATTCTCCTTCATTTTAACTCTGTAACTAAAAACACAGTTCATATTGAGGTAAAAAAAAAACATGGTTTGTCCGTTGCTAGTTTTTACCTGGAATAACCTTTATGACTGTTCTTATTGCAGGTTCAGCTCAAAAGTGATGAGAATAAAACGTTTGCCATGAAGATTCTAAAGAAGCGTCACATTGTCGACACCAGACAGCAGGAGCACATCCGCTCAGAGAAACTTATCATGCAGGAGGCGCACTCCGACTTTATTGTTAGGTATAATATCTTTTTCCTCATCAAAATCTCTACCCTCTAAAGGGGCTTGGACAAATATGAACAAGATCAGTATTTAGCCACATGATCCTGGTTCTACCTCTGTGAACAGACTGCAGGTTCATCACTGTGGAATGAATACAAACCAAAATCAGAGCATATATAGAATGTATACCCATATTTCTGTCTTCTTTTTAACTAAAATAAGTATGGATTACCTCATCCTGTATTCGTCACTGCTTCTATTTCTGATCATTTATAAACAAAACTAAATCTAAATGAGACTATGTGATCGCAGGAAAACCACGTTTAGATGTTCTTTTTCAATGCTGACTGGCATCAGTAAAAATATATTTATCATTTATTCTATTTAACCCATAAGGACCCAGTGTGACATTTGTGTCAGTTCCCAAAGGAATTTTTCTCTATGTTTAACTGTCCTTAAGTGGTTTATCACCATTTATTGTAATATTATCTTATTTATTTTGCATTTTTTCAGTGAAAATCCAGGATTTTCCAACATTTACTAATAATGTAGGTCTTCATAAAAACTCAGTGTAAAGTGGAGGATATTTATATAAAAAATAGAGAAAACTGACGAAAAAGTGGCATTTACAGCAAAGATACCAGTAACTGAACATAAACCCAGTGTGTCCATCCACTGTCACTGATCCAACTCCATGGGTTTTACAGGTGAATCAATTTTGTTGAAGATATCGGCATTTCTACAGTAACTACGGAGCCTCTGAACGTCCAAATGGGTCATATCTGATGACCATGAAAAGATGACAAACTGCATTTTATACCAATTATTTACATGGATTGATAGAATTAGTGGATCAACAGGTATTAAACAGTTTAGATCAGTAGATGCTTTTGGTGGATGGTGGATGTTTGGGTCTTTATGGGTTAACCTTTATTTAACCAGGAAAATTCATTACATGCACATGCCAGGCAAAAAAGGAAGCAGCACAGTGAACCAAGTTACAGTCAGGGTAGTATCCAGACATGAGTCAGACATCATGTGTAATACAAGGCAAGAAGAAAAAGATGAAACGAAAAAGATAGTAGTTTAGTAGTTTAGACAAAACATCTACCAGATGTTTCAGCCTCTGTGTCATTTAAAGCCTCTTTAAAAGACATCAGCTCCTTAAGTTTCAGCTCATTTTGTGTCTGATTCCAAACAGAAGTAGCATTATATCGACTATTTAACCCTATAACACCAAACGTATCATATTTGATACATGAGTTTTGAAGCCCTCTACATGATCAATGTGGGGTTTTTTTCTTAACAAACCTGATGCAATACACAGATAATCCACCAGGGGGGAGGAATTTATTCACCAAAGGCCTTTCCAGTGACACTACAAGATTGTCATTCATGAGGAAGGAGGCAGATCTTTGCCAATTTTGAAAAGGAAATACCAATTTGTTAGACATGTTTGTGTTATATTCTGTTTTTGTTTGTTCAAAAATAATAATATTTGAGCATTGAGACCCGCTGTATCAAATATGATACAAAATTGAAACTCATACATAGAAACTGATATTTGAAAAAAAGGTTTTTCGTTGTTCAGAAGGACCAATAAAGGCTCCAGTTTTAAAGACCTGGAATTTTCTGTCACTGATTTAATGGTTCAAGGCTTTACAGGGTTAAAGACTTTTTTTCTCCAATAAGTCAGAAGGAAATCCTGAAACTGATGACTGTAACTGTCTACACTTTTTCAGCAGATGTACTGTTCTAGATACAATGGAATCAGACCTCAGATAAATTTGTAGTTGAGAGCATGTATGATAGACCATCCAACATGAGCATATAACAAACAATGATGGGCTTTAAAATTCATAATAAACCTCGATAGTAAATAGTCTCTACAGCATATAAGCTTTGAGGGTTTGCATGTATATCATATCCCTTTTGTCCGGCGCAGACATACATTTTGCAGCAACAGATGTAATAAAAAAAAAGATTGATTCTGAAATAAAAAACCCAGTTACAGTTGCATTTTTTTTTGCACCAGTTCTTTAATATCAAGTGTGAAAGAAAGAGAGTCATCAAGTAAAATACCCAGATATCTGTACTAAGATACTAACTGAAGCAGTAACTGAAGGCAACTTCAATGAATTTGACTTTGAAAGCAACATAGATGTGCTTCATATACCTTTTAAAATCATTCTTCACTTCATGTTATTTCAGTGTTTATACCTTTTGGTTAAAGTTAAAACATCTTCGCTGTTTTTCAGACTCTATAGAACATTCAAGGACAGCAAGTACCTCTACATGTTGATGGAGGCTTGTTTAGGAGGAGAGCTGTGGACCATTCTGCGAGACAGGTAATACTTATTCATGCAAGATTTTTACAAGCTGAGGTTGAATTTTAAAGCTGGAACAATTTTACTTTTTCTTTCTTTTTTTTAATCGATAAACTGACTGACAGACAAATAGAATAATTGCTAAGAGTTTTTGCAACTTCTAAAGTGTGAAAATTTGCTCTTTTGTCATTTGTGTAAAAGTCTAAACCCTAAAGGCTTAGAATTTAATGAAAATAAAGCAGAGAAAAACAAAACACTCTTTGTCCAAAATGACCATTCAGTAAATCAATAACTTAATAAACAGTGAAACCGTTTAATAGTACTCAATCTGCTTCAGTTAATGGTAAACAGTAGAAAAGGGGGGGGGGGGAATCAAAAGCCTGGTTAAAAATCCAAATCACAACCTACACCGAGAACATCTTTTCAGAAATAAAGAAGTAATTAGCTGTAACAAGACCAGAGTAAAATCAATTTGAAGCGAAACCGAAAGGGTAAGTCAGGTAAGTGATAGAAAAATAAGCCTGAAATATGTATGTGGGTATTTGAGTCTTGACCTCTGTGCCCAGCCCTCATTGTTATTCCCTACATGGTTTGCAGGTCGTTTAGGTATTAATGAGACTAACACCGGCATTACGTTTCCGATATTGCTCTCAAACTGCAGCCGGCGCTTCTGTGTTTTTACCGAGTCGACTTTTAATTCTGTTATGTCGCCCTCGTGTATCTCCAGGGGTTCATTTGAGGACTCGACCACCAGGTTTTACACAGCCTGTGTGGTGGAGGCTTTCGCTTACCTGCATTCCAAAGGCATCATCTACAGAGACCTCAAACCAGAGAACCTTATACTGGACCACAGGGGCTACGCCAAGTTGGTAAGGCATCTTGAAAAGAAAAAAAAAAAAAAAAAATCAGTACTTTTAAAAGCTTGAAACACTACTAACAAGAGAAATTGCCTATTTCTGTGATGGCATAGTTAAAGATTAAATAAATTGATTAAATACCAGCATTGAAAAAGTACATATAATGCATGAAGTGTGCTATTATTGAGGTTAAATGGGATTCTGTGCTTTTTGGGGTGCTGCCATTCCCCTTCATTTCATTGACGCATCAGTTTACAGCTTTTGGCAGAGAATCAACAAGCTGCTCAGCTCTTTCTATCCAACAAATGGAAAAGGCTACTATTGAAACCATAATAGTATTTTCAGCTAATCACCCTAAATAACAAGAATTTAGGATGATCAGTGGTGATTGAAACAGCATTACAAGACAAAAAAGCGCCGTGATAAATGAAATCCAATGGAAATGGAATTGTAAATTGGAATTTTTTTCAGCGTTATTTGGTTTTTGAGAAAATTGTTCATTATGTTTAAATATACTAAGAGGCATTAGAAACGCAACGATGTGAAATTTTGGTAAATTTTATTGGGAACAACATAAAATCAATTGCAAAAAAGTGGTGCCAGGCACAACAAACCCCACCCCTCGCACGTATTGTAGCTTATTTTGGCATCGATCCAGGTGATGTCATCATGTCTATGTGTGTGCTGATGTCAGTATATCAGCTGCCTTTATATATGTGCCAAGTTTGAAGTAAATTGAAAAAAAATTGATGTTTTTATAGATGTGAAATTTCACCCATTATAAGTAAATGGAAAAAAAAGATTAAAAAAAAAAATCATAAAAAATGTGCACTTTGACCTACTTTTCCCAAAATGTAACCACATCTATTCTGGGTCACTGACGATCTATAAACCCAAATTGGTATGAATTCAACCAATAGTTTTGCTGCTACAGACATGTGAAATTTCATCCATTATAAGTAAAAGGGGAAAAAAAAGATTTTAAAAATTCATTAAAAATGTGAACTTTGACTTACCTTTCCCAAAATGTAATCAGATCTATTCTGGGTCATTGGCAATCTATAAACCCAATTTGGTATGAATTCAACCAATAGTTTTGCTACTATAGTGTTAACAAACAAACAAATCGAATAAAAAAACAATAAATACCATAATGCACTATGGACAAGGTTAGGGACATATTGCAGACGTCAAGAACTCAATTTGCTGCCGATAGTGCCTGTATCCTTCGTGGCATTGAGGTCACCAGATTGTCAATCTGTTTCTGTGGAATTCGCCACCGTCTGCAGCTGTAGAATAGTTGCACGATGCACCCCAAAGTGTGCAGCAACTCTTACACCATTCATTTGGGCGATGAACATTCCCATGGCTTGATCCAGTCTTGGCACTGTGACTTTGGTCAAATCTTCAGTTTTGAGACAAAGCTTTTTATGGACAGTGGAGTAACAGGACATTGCACAAACACTTTTATGACTGACGGTTCTTTTTGTGCGAGTGGGTAATGTATGGGACTAATGGTCATGCCACATGAACACACTGATTAGGGCTTACAATACTACTCACATGTAATCAAGAACTAATTCCTTCTTTGCTACATTTTGTTGTTTTTTGTTATATTTATTTCTAAATATTAAATTTTGTACAAAGGTACTTGTTGCGTTTTTAATGCCACTTAGTATAGAATCTGCAAATGAATGTGTTAATGCTGATGTAATGTGTCCTGTAGATTAAATGTGTGTATTTAGATCACAGTATAAGCATCAAAACCTTTTTTCTTCAGGTGGACTTCGGCTTCGCAAAGAAGATCGGGTTTGGGAAGAAGACGTGGACGTTCTGTGGGACGCCGGAGTATGTAGCACCAGAGATCATTCTGAACAAAGGCCACGACATCTCAGCTGACTACTGGTCACTAGGAATCCTCATGTTTGAGCTCTTAACTGGCAGGTAGGTGCTGACTTGGATGTATTGATGACTAACTGGAGCTACAAAAGCCAGGAATCAGGAAACAGATGCTAGAATTTTAACGTACAAAATGACTGAAAATCAGAAAAATTTAAAATTCAAATTTCCATCCACTGTCAGGGTTTGGTTCTTCATCATGATCATCATTAGGGTCAAAAACTGTTGACAGAGAAGATGATAGATGTAAGAAATATGTCAAAAAACCTGAACTAGTGTGGATCAAAAATGTGGCTTTAGTCTTTTACCCTGTTTATCAAAACCTTTATTTCTGTCCATTTAATATGTCATTTGTTACTTCTTTGTATTAAATCCAAGAACGTCAGAATCTCCTTTTGTTTTACACTTGATAGATAAAACTTTATTAAATGTTTTCATTGCATTTATTTGCATTTACCTTTTACCAAAACACCAATGTTTATACCTCTCCTCAGTAAAAATACGTCATTTTTGATACATCAAGTTTTTTTTTTGTTTTGTTTTGTTTTTTTCATTTTCGAAGCGTTCATTCGTGTCTTTTATGCGCAAATTAAAATACAAAGGTAAACCCCTGGATGGAAACACATAATGACATTTAATTCAACTGGAAAAAATGAGGGATTCTTGACAGTGATTAATTACTACAACTGCTAATCACATGTTTTCATATCCCTTCTTTTAAAAAAAAAAAAAAGTAGACATGTTATGTTATGTTATGTAATGTTATGTTATGTTATGTTATGTTATGTTATGTTATGTTATGGAAGATTTTGTCTAATGATGCTAAAAAATACAGTATTTGATGTTAACACAGACCACAAAACACTGTAATTTAGCTAATATTCTTTGATTATTTTTACCAAGAATGAATAAATAGCTTATTTTGTGGGGTAAAAACCATGTATGTAATCACTGTTAAAGGCTAATATTTTGACCTTTGTTTTGCAGCCCTCCATTCTCCGGCCCTGACCCCATGAAAACCTACAACATCATTCTTAGAGGCATCGACATGATCGAATTTCCAAAGAAAATTACCAAAAACGCTGCCAATCTAATTAAAAAGCTATGCAGGTGAGCACTTGCAACATTTTAGTTCTGTGATTCATGTAAGCCGAGTGAACGCCGAATCCTGATGCTGTTATTTTCTACTGCAGGGATAATCCTTCTGAAAGACTGGGAAACTTGAAAAATGGTGTCAAGGACATCCAAAAGCACAAGTAAGTACACTCATACACTTCAATAATCCACTTATTAATCATTTATTGCTCTTCATTGTGTCACTGAGTAGTAAATAATGATGAACTGATGGAAAATGCTGTTTTATTTTAGATGGTTTGAGGGCTTTAACTGGGAGGGCTTGAAGAAGGGGACGCTGACGCCTCCTATTATCCCTAATGTGAGTCCAAGCGGTGGTTCTTCATGCACTTATCCATAATACAGGTTGATGTTCTGTTGGGTTTATTTCTCCGTTTACCTTTCAGGTCTCATCAGCAGTCGACACAAGTAACTTCGACAGCTTCCCAGAAGACAACGAGGACCCGCCCCCTGACGACAACTCTGGCTGGGATGTTGACTTTTGAAGCCCTCCTCCCACTTAAAAACCCCTAAAGAAACTCTTCTTTTGCTGGCTTGGAGGTCATCTTGAAGACATAGCTGTGTTGTAAAAAAAAAAAACAAAAAAAAAACTGCATTAAAAATGAAAGAGAAGATGTGGAAAAGATAAACGGATGGATGGCAAACCCTCTGGGTCACCGATATGCCTTTATTTCACTGTGGCTCTGGATCAAGCATTTATAATGGGACTGCTGTAGCACTTCTTCAGTGTTGTCTTACACCTGACTCGAAAGGCAAAGGCAAAGAAAGTGCAGGGATATACACACATACACACAATAAAAAAAAAAAAAACCCAAGGCTGATAATGGAGCCAGGTTTTTCCTATCGAACAGGGAAAGCTGTGTAGAGAGAGGATGAATGTTCAGAGTCTATCTATTCTAAGTTTTAGGATTAAGATGAGCGTGAAAACTTTGATGAAAAAAAAAAATGAGATGGAGGCTGATAGCGATGATTTTTTTGGGGTTTCTCAGTATTTGCTGGACTTTTTGCAGTTGCTCCCTGGCATTTTGAACAGAGTCTTTACAACTTTTCACTGAAGGAAAGCAGATCTACACACCGAGGTTGGCGAGTAAAAACCCGATATCAAGTGCTCTCAAGACTAATCTGAATGTCACTGATTTTCTTTCTAATAACACATCCACACGTACAGTACATAACATTAGAAACATGGCATCTGATCTCCACACACATGAACGCAACATGGCTGAAACCCAACACTTAGTACACTTTATATAATGTCAACTTACTTTGAGAAGAAGCACAAACACTGTGCGTTCAGTTGAAACAGACATGACTCTTCAAGTGCCCTGCTTCAAATGTAAGGAATCGCACACCGACACACGGGAAATGTCAACTAGTATTACCATGAAGCAATGTGTCGTTATGCACTTAAGACCATTAACTGAGAAAATGTGCAGTTGCAGCTTGTTTTAGCAGTAGATGAAATCACACTCATATTTTTTGTTCTTTAATATGCTTTGGGGGAAAAAAAAAAATCACACTTGAATGCTTCTGCGCTAATTTTGTTTTCTAATCACCCGAATGCCTCTTCCCTGTCAACCAAACCGGAAGTCCTCTGTTCCATGCCTGTATAGATCTGACATAACTGTGAACATGGTTTCAATGTCTTTGGTGCTGTTATTGATAAATTATATTAGGCAGTGACATGACAGTACTGGTTATTGTTTTGTATAGTGATTCTTTTGTGCTTGGTTTCTTTGTAATGTACTTGACTTCCTTCTTTAGAAAATTGGAGATTTAATGTCAATTTGCTAACTTGACTGATGTTTTATATCACTTGACACCTTATCGCATTGTGCTAAGTGGTATTCTCAAAAGTTTATAAACAGGTTCGACCATGTTTTTCATATTAAGTGCATCCATAATTAATTCACCATCTTTTTCTTTCCTTTAATCACGGTTACTTGTTAAGATTATCTCCGCTTCACATCATTGTCATCCTCATCTTGCACAAATTAAAAAATATTCTTTAAAGATGGCTGGTGATAGAAAACAAAGGATTTTTTTTTTTTTTTTTGTGATTACCTGCAACTTTGATCACTTCTACCATAATCCCTCACCCAGTTCATCACCTCTCATGTCCTAAAAAAAAATAACAGCATAAAATCAGAAAAAAATGTAAGTGCCTTAAATCAATGGCATACAAAATTGACATCACAAGACCTTTTCAATGCTGCATGAACACATATACACCTCAAACACTTATGTGTCCTCTTAGATGGCTGCTTCTCTCTTTTTTTTTATTATATCTAATAAATACATTTATCACTATGGAAAGAGAATTTCTAGTCCTTGGATGGCTGACACAAGTGTATATGAAATTATTTTACTTCTTACCTTTTCGACTTATCTAACAGGAACATGAAAATTACAACAATCGATCATATCTGATATGGCTGCACTGACATGCTTTTCTCTAGATATCTAATGGATGAGATTGTAATAAATCAACCGCAACAGTGAATCACAAGCAAAGAGAAACCATCCATCAATCCTTTTAATCTTAAACTATGGGCATTTAGAGATGGCAGGAATGATTTGCAGTTGTTAACATTTCAACAACATGAAAATAATATTCTTGTTTATCACCGTTGACAGTGTTTAATGGGTACGACAGCGTTAATCATACTGCACCAACATCTGAATTCTAATTTTATTGTCTGGTTTAAATGAAGCTGAACGGCTCGGTTCGTATTTCATTCCAGGAATCCAAACAGATTGACATTAGCATCAAATAAATCATTAGAGAATATCACCATATTGGTGAAGATGTGTGCAGTTTCACTGACAGACCGTGAGTATTTTCCAGTACTGAAGGCAGGTTCTGTTCAACGCAAAGCCTTATGTATAGCATCACTGGTTTTCAGTCAGATATCGACCACTTTCTGCAATGTTACCTGGTATTTGCTTTGTGTTATGTTTTGTTTTTTTTGTTTTTTTTTGCAGTAAATTAATTTTGCTGAGTGCCACGTGTAAAAGTTTTTAAAATTATAGAGTAAAATAATACTTTTGAGTGATGTCTGTCTCTTGGTCATTTTACTCAACTCCTTACTTTCCAACTGTTTCATTCTCTGATTTTGCCACAAGAGGGTGCTGTAGGTAAGACTGACGTTTCAATCCACCAGCCTGATGTAAACTGGTCAATGTTTGCCTCAGATCTAATAATAATGAGTCCTGGAGTGGCATCCACTTAATGGTAAGTGCAGATGATTCAGGTTCTCTGGTCCTGGTGTTATTCGCACAACAGATCTGTTTTGGGGGACAGGGAAATGGCTTCAGCCCTAACAACAGGGTGACACTTCTTCAAGATCAAAGAGGATCAGAGTGCATCAAAGGGGCTCACCTTACCAGCACTGACATTTAGTAAAGTGGAGATAAAAGCTTTACTTCAAAAGATATACAGCAAACGTGCAAAGTGCTTGTCAGGTGTCTACGGCACATCTCCGTGTCTGTCTCACAAACACCACATACCACGCGCACACACGATGCGCGCACACAAACGTACATGACCAGCAGATGACGTACAAGTGTCAAGATCCCTTCACCCAGAGCCAAAGCGCACAGTTCTACCGCGTATTTACGCACCGGAAAGAAACCTCATAATCACAGTTAAATCACATATTTATTTTTTTTCTTTTAGGCTAAACCATCATCAGGAGAATGACTTCTACTCTCCTGAAGGCTACAACTAATTTTCAATATTCTATTTCAGCTGTATATTTACCTCTGCATCACTGCCCTCCATTCATGTGACGCCTAAATAAAGAGAAATATATGACCAAAACTAATGCATTTATGCAGAATTCTATTGTTTGGGTTCAGTTTGGGTTTAGACTTAAGTGTTTTGGTGCTGTGGGGGTGGTGATGGGGCGCATTTCTAACAGTGCAGGAGCTCATAGGGTCAGAGTGAGATCAGAGTTGTCTTTAATCTCGAAGTGCCAGTCAACCCTGAAAGGCCTCGCCACGGAAGTCCATTAATTCGGTAAACTTTTCACACCCCTTAATGGTCTGCATATCCTACACATTGATGTCCGCCACTGGTGTAATCAAGCACACTTTGGAGGATAATTGCCCCCTTTGCTATCACAAGGATCAAATGAAGTAGTTAATCGAGGCAAATAACTTCAATCACTGTCTTCACAGCCAAAGGGCAGCCAGGCTGCTTGAATGTCAAAGAAAATGGAACAACCAATAGTTTCTATTAAGACAGGAAAACGGCGTTTATGAAGAGAAATGAGGGGAAATCTTTAAAGGAAAAATAAATACTGCATATGAGTTTATTATTTGAGCTGTAGAATTAAGGATAGAAAGCATCCATGTATGTTTTAGAGGTCTTCAGTCCTAATCAGTTATTAAAAATGTTCAGACAAATCCAACCAAACCACAGTATCCTAAAATTATAGTTTTTATTTGTCGCAGGATAATACATGTTAATGTCAAAACAAAACAAAACATGCAGAAAATCACATTTCTCCATATAAAACTCTGAATGCCTAAGCCTTTCCCCTGTTCCTGTGGGTTTGGACTTTGGGTGCACTTTATTTACACTCTGCGTCACCAAGTGATGGGAATTCAGTCAGACATCGCAGGTCATTATCATTACACAAACATTGTGAAACTCAGTCCTGTGCAGGGAGAATAGATGGCCATTTCCGTACAGTGGGGCTCTCTTTGAAATTCCACCCTCCGCCTTTGTTGTGCACAGCGAGGGGCGGGAAGACAAACAGGTCCACATGTATAAAGAGATCATCCCAGAGCTGTGCGTCAGGAGACCTCCAAGCATCGTTCCGAAACTTCTCTCTGGAAAGTTTGGATTCAGGACTCAAGGCCGCCTTGGACTTTGTCACACCGTTATTTTTTTTTTTACTGAATCAGAGGGGAAGGGATTTTTTTTCCTTGCTACACCGCAGAGAGCTTCATTTGAGTGGAGAATCATGCAGATGCTGTCAGTGCAGTGCTTCGTGGCTGTCTGTGTCACGCTCTTTGGATACCTTGGGGAAGTTTACGCGGGGACAGTTCTAATGAACTCCAACGCCATCAAAAACTTGTCCGGTACTTCGGCTGGGAAAGGAGCGGACACTGTCAGCCCGAGTCCGCGCACTTCACCATCCGGCATTGGACACAAATCTCCCGTGGACACCTTGCAGGTAATTATTTCTCCCGTGCGTAAATGTCACTCCAGTGCGCCACGACTTGACAATATGCGTAAAGTTGTCTGAGTATTACCTCAGTGCTCCACCTCTGACTCAGCTCTTTTGTCTTTATTAATCCTAAAGCAGTCCAGTGTGTGCATGGATGATGAAGACTGCGGAGGTGATGAATTCTGTAACGACGCCCGCGGCGCCTGTCTGCCCTGCCGGAAGAGCCGGAAGCGCTGCTCACGGGACTCTATGTGCTGTGCTGGAAACCGCTGCAGCAACGGTGAGCAAGAATAGCCCTTCTTAAGCACTAAAACTGCACACTTATCACCTGGATGATTCATTCATGTAGGAAAATTAAAAACCTCCCCTTGAGTCAGTGTATTGATGAATGTGGATGCCTGATGGAGGATGTGAACACTGCATTACCTGCTCTAATCAGCTTATCCCTGCTGTCCTCTGACCTTTCAGGTGTTTGTCAGGCAAATGACATAGATAGCACAGATGCATCCATCATCCCTGGATGGCACAAACACAACAACACCATGGAGCATCACAGCAAGAAGCCTCCCTCTACCCACAACCACCAGCCCAATGCTGTTAAAGGTAACCACACTTTGACGTCCTATTAGAATGAAGTGACTCTAGATGTCTTGTGCTTCGTATAAATGTTCTGACATGGATGTTCTCTTCTCTCTCTCTCTCTCCAGGCCAAGAGGGGGATACTTGTCTGCGATCCACAGACTGCTCTGAGGGTCTGTGCTGTGCCAGACACTTCTGGTCTCGCATCTGTAAGCCGGTGCTGACAGAAGGCCAGGTGTGTACGCGCCACCGCAGGAAAGGCACCCACGGTTTGGAGCTGTTCCAGCGCTGCGACTGTGGTGACGGCCTGGCCTGCAGACCAGAGAAAGGAGAGCGAGACCTCAGTGTCAGCAGGACGGCAGCCCGGAACCTACACACCTGTCAGAGACGCTGACACAAACGCGTGGACGCTCAGAGACACACACACCCTGCAAACCTACAAATCAGTCACAGACACTGCTGACACACAGATACCCAACACCTAAGACATCCTTTCCTGCCAAAGTTGCTGACACAAACACAGCAGCCGGAAGGATAGACATGATTCCTGGGAAAGGTGATACACCCGGAGGGATGCGAAAAGTGTAGGGTGGACTGATCCAGTCCCTCATCAACAACAAACTGGAAGTTAGAAAGTGACTAAGTCTTGGGGAGATCGATTCATGTCATCGAAAATGGCAGTGCAGTTTTGTTTCTCTTTTTATGAAACTTCAAGCCTCGGTTATTGCAGTAAATTACTGTATTGTAAATATTTCCTGGAGGTGGCACTTAATTACTATTTGTCAACACCAGTATTATAAGGACATGGTGCTGCATGGTTACATTCACAATGTAAATGTGTACACAACGTAATGTTATATACTGTGTAAATTACTATATTTTTAATTTACATGTAAAAAATGTAAATACGTATATTTCTTTTATTAAACATACTCAAACATGATCATGGATTTTTCATTATTTCACAGCAGAAGTCTCAGGCTAGAGATTTCAGAAAGGTTTCACTACAGAATTGCTGAATGTAAACCTTGTGTAGTACTTAATGTCTCAGCAGTTTACCAAATATGTACTGAACAATGGGCAATAGTGTGAAATGTTTTTGGAATTCCACAATAACAATCAACCCTTTCTGGAAGGACAGAGGTATTTGAGCAGTTACTCTGTGGTGTTACACTCTTACTCCATTCTTCACGAATCAGTGGTTGAGCCTGAGAGGATGGTTTAAATGTTTTGGCCCAGATATGCAGGTCATGCTCATTATAGACAATTGCCTAAGTATCTGCAGGCAAACACAAATACTTACAACAAACATACAACTTATTACCGGAGCCTCTACATGCCACATCCTGTTCCAGCCTATGGCAGCAGAGGACTGTCCGTGCACAGGGCTGTGTCATCAGATAAATTAAAAGCAGGAGAGGATGCTGCTATATCAAATGATAACTGCAAAGAGCTAATAACAAAGTGTGTGTGTCCTGGCAAGTGTTTGCCACCTAACCCTTTGGTGTTGCTGGCTAGTTTCTAATTATAATTTTCCTGCCTTCATGTTCAGCAGAGCAGATAGCTAGCTCCCCAAACTAAAGCCTCTAATTACTTCATCTTACTCAATCTACACAAGGATTTATTAAATGAGGTGCACTGCAGCACTTTGAATGATGCAATGAAAAAAAAGAAGAAAAAAATCTTCATTTTCAATCTCCTGTTGCACAGCACACCCCATTTCCTGCCTGTTGTGCAATGGATGTGCTCTAATGTGTAGGCTATGAATCCACCCAAATACACCTTGGTGCCTATAATTAGACCTGTTTAGATTAGAAGATGGCAAGGAAATTACTGTACTTTCTGCTTGATTCTCTTGTCACATCAAAAGGAGCACAAAACACTCTTGATATCTGACCGAGTGAGATAACCTCTTCATCTGTTTACATCCACAGACATCAATTTGAAGGTTTTTTTTTTTTTTTTTTAAATAACAAGACAAGTTCAGGTTTACTTTGGCTGTCATTCTGGACCGGTGGTGGAATGTAACTACTTAAGTATAGTACTTGACTACATGTACTATTTACACTTAAATTCTAGACCAGCCAGCCAAAACGTCTTTATACCCATTAGATTTTAATGCATCACTAAAAACAATCCGAGCAAATTCACCATTTATATTCACAGTAATGCATCAAGTAATGATGTATATAGCCAAAGGTGTTTCTATGAAGAATGGAAATTATTTTCACTCCACCCTGCAGTTGCTCTTAGATCCATAATGTGTTTTGGTTTCAGTTTACTGTTTTGGTTTCATGGCCTGCAGCTAAATTGTTTTGGTACAGCCTACTCATGGGTGACTTCAGAGAAAATATTTATATATTTCCATTATAGTGTAGCAACAAGCAGTAAAAAAGTATAGTAATTTAATCCATAAGGACCCAGTGTGACTTTTATGGCTGTTTCCAAATGAATTTTTCTCTATTTAACCTATGTGATTTATCACCATTTATTATCATATTACCCTCTGTATTTTGCATTTTTTCCAGTGAAAATCATCTATTAGATGTTTAATTGAGTGATCATGAAGATGTTCATAAAAGCTTGGGGTAAAGTCAAAGGTTATTGTATCAAAACAGAAAAAAATGAAGAAAATGTGACTTTTTCAGTCAAATTTCTCATTAACTGAACATAAACCCAGTGTTTTCATCCACTGTCATTGATCCAACTCCATGGGTTTTACTGGTGAATCAATGTTGTAGACGATGACAGTGTTTCCACAGTAACTACAGAGCCTCTGAACGTCCAAATAGGTCATATCTGATAACGATGAAAAGATGACAAACTGCATTTTACACCAATTATTTACATGTACTGATAGGATTAGTGGATCAACAGTTTAGATCAGTAGATGGTTTTGGTCAGTGGTGGATGTTTGGGTCTTTAAGGGTTAATCAGATGCATAAACATACCTGCAAACAAATGCTAATGTTTTCTTATGACTGATGTATAAATCCCCAAATGTTTGGCTGATCAAATTTATAAGCAGTTATGTACATGTGAGGTTTACAGCTTGTTCCGGTGTCCCTAAAAGGCAAGATAACAAACACAAACACACAAAAACAGTTAATAAAACACAATTAAAAGTCTTCAGGTTGAAACTGAAGCTAAATGGAAGTATCCTGAAGTGTTACATCACTAATAGCTGTCTCCAACTAAATAAAATGGCAACCTCTCTTAACCCATAAAGATCCAGTGTTACTAATGTGGCAATTCCAGTTTTTTTCTCTATATTCAACTTTTCTTAGGTGATTTATCATGACATAATCCTATGTATTTTATGTTTTCAGTGAACATCAGGTATTTTCCTATATTTTATTTACCAATCATGTAGATGGTCATAAAAGCTCAGATTAAAGTTGAGGGTTGTTATATCAAAAACAGAGAAAACTGAAGAAGTTACTTTTTTTTTTTTTTTAGCAAAATCTATCATTAACTGAACATAAAAACAAGTGTGTCCATCCACTGTCATTGATCCAACTCCATGGGTTTTACTGGTGAATCAATGTTGTAGAAGATGACAGTGTTTCCACGTTCACTATGGAGCCTCTGAATGTCCAAATGGGTCATACCTGATGACCATGAAAAGATGACAAACTGTATTTTACACCAGTTATTTACATGTATTGATGGGATTAGTGGTTCAGAAGTTATTAAACATTTTAGATCAGTAGATGGTTTTGGTTGTCGGTGGCTGTTTAGGTCTTTATGGATTAAAATGCAGCTGGTTTTTATAGTTATTTTCGTCTAATTTGCTTTGTTTGGACTCTAATAAATGGAGTGTTAAGATTTTACTGTGCAGACTTTGATTGACAGGTGCAGTTGATTGACAGCTCACTTGCTTCTTGACTTGGACTTTCAGCTTCTTTTTATTGAATAAAACAGTTTTTTCTGACAAACACGGACATGTTATGTGACATTTATCATTTTACTGTGTCAGTAAATTCCAGTTGTTGTCGTGTTATCCTTTGTGCTTCCTTATATCCGCCCTCTTGGTCATTTCTTGGTCCAACATGTCAAGATGGCGCCGACCTGAATAACAAAATGAGGCTTCAGTGCTTCACTGGGTATTGTCTTTATGCCGTCTAAGCATATGTCCATGATCATCCAGACTATATATAGTTCTATGACAGGAAAACTGAATGGGGCACTTAAAATACTTAGAGTATTTGCAATTTTATTTTATGCAGGGTAAATATAATCATCTGAATTTTAGTTTCTGTATTGTTGATGATAAATGCATTAGGTAAGAGGCAGCCAGACAGAGACACAATCCATTTAAACAATTTAGTGTCCATTTTTTGGCGTAATTAAGAGTAATGGGAGCATTGTCAGCAGTACAATATACCGTACAGCCTCAGCCAAGTCATGTTTGTGGGGGTCCTGGAATCTGTGTGTGTGTGAGAGCCTGTCATCATTACACCAGCCACAGACTAACAGAGGCCACAGGCATGTGCCCGAACTGCAGGAAGGCCAGTGTGTGTGTGTGTGTGTGTGTTTGTGTGTGTGTGTGTAGGTGTGTGTGTGTGTAGGTGTGTGTGTGTGTGTGTGTGTGTGTGTCACATGCAGCTACGGTACATTTAGTGGGCTCCAGAGAAACAACAACAGCATCCACGACAACACTTCAGACACATAAACGCGCACACACTATCATGCCTGCACATGCCCATACACGCACACACAGCTATTACACACATGCAAACACATTCACATATGTCCACACGTACATTTACACACCCTCTTTCCGGTGGATCTCGGGGTGTGAGAGCTTTAGAGTAACAGCATGCTCACCCACGCAGCGGCATCCTAACCAACAGCATTTGGTGTTGTCATGCCACAAGAATGAATCAGCATTTCCACTGACATGCGTTTTCATGCTACTGTAGAGGTAGGGTTGTTTTCAGAAGGATCTCCAAAACTAGGAGCATATAACTACAGCATTTGTTGCTATTTATTTTCTGATAAATACCCAGACTAAGGCTTTTGTTTTTGCTTTTTGTTATTTGAGTTCATTTGGAATGAAAGAAAGGATGTATCTATATCAAAATGCTTGAAGTGAAACATCAATTGCCCAAAAAGTGTTATCATTTTGTTGGTAATAAAACCACAAACTCATTTGTTTATATCTGTCTGCTATCTGGCTTCATAATCTAAGAGCTACAATAAAGCTTTTCTCTGCTTGAGTGCCTGGAGTACCTGCTATTGTTATTCTAACACCGCTGCCAAACACTCTTGACAGAGTTAACAAACTCATGAGTGAACCATCAGAGATAAAAGGGTAAAGAAATGAGGCAGTGTACACAGAGGCGATGCATGTTATTTTGTCAGATGAAAGAGATCACATTCTTCTGGAATGAGGATTCGGATGAAAACCAAGCTCTTATGTAAACAAAATTTCACAGGGAGGTGTCAAACTTCTGGGTGCTGGCATCAACCGCTTCATAAGAGAAGAAGCACAATGAACACTATTCATCTTTGTGTGATGACGATCTGCCTGATTGAGCAATAAGGGGAAATCTCCATGTACTTGGGAAATAATACAGTATTTAAACAAAGACCAACTCATTCAGTACAAGGTGCTGAGTGTGTGAATGCAGGTGGAGAACAGGTTTGCTCTACTGATTTAAATACAGAATGATGTCAACATAACAGAGGAAACAAGAGTTTTCTCAGAGCAGGATGGTGACGTATCGGACTTTGAATGAGTGTCGTGTTACATCCCACAGGTACTGTACCACAGACAATTGTTTTCATTCAACTCTTATTTGTGTATTATATTGCAGTTCTGCTGGACAGCCCTCCGTCTCTCCATCTGTGCATGTATTGTATGGGTCAACACTATCAGGGAAATCCAATAGAGAACACAAAACAGACAAACTATATCTGACTGGTCTCATAGTCAGGGGAATGTCAACACATGTTTGAAGAAAACTGGTACAGATTAGTGCACAGGTGTCAAACATGCAGCCCGGGGGCCAAAACCGGCCCGCCAAAGATTCCAATCCGGCCCACGGGATGAATTTGCAAAGTGCAAGTTCAGGCATTGAACTCAAAAATAATATCATAACACCATTTTTTTGTCTTTGATTTAGTGTAAAAAACATTAAATTATGAAAATATTTACATTAAGAAACTACCCTTTAACTATATAATGTGAATAATCTGAACAAATATGAACAACCTGAAATGTCTAAAGAAAATTAAGTGCAATTTTAAAAATTTTTTGCCTGTTACTAAATGTTTTGTGCCTTTGTAGATCTCATATATAACGCACATGTATAAATGATAAGTCGAGGCATAATATTGATAAAATTGCACTTATATTTCTTAACAAATTTCTTTTTTTGTGGGTTACTACCATCCTTTTTGTTTGGATAATTGTAAATGTAAAAACTGGCATAACTGAATGTTATTTTATGCACTAAAACAATTTGTAGTTGTCATTATTTATTGGCTATGATGCTATTATTTTACTGGTCCGGCCCACTTCAGATTAAATTGGACTGAATGTGGCCCCTGGAAGAACATGAGTTTGACACCCCTGGGTTAGTGCATGGATGGTTTTGTTAATAAGTAAGTAACATTGATCCACACCATCCTCAACACCTCTGCATGCTATGGCACTACTTTGTGTACTTATGAGGTGCACAACCCACTACTGTAGCATGAACACAGTTACAAAGAAAGTAGGTCCTAGAAGTATTACTTTGCTTAAAGCTGTGTATGATTTTCGCCACCAGTTTTTCATCAAATCTGTAAAACCCCAGTCATAGCCAAAGTATCACAAATCCATAAGTCTTTCCATGATCACACACCTGAATCTCTTCCCTCATGGTGAACAATTTTGAAGTGTACTCCACCATAAACAATCCATTTGTTTACAAACAGAGCAGGTAGGTCACTCGGGCATTTTCGGTAATTTGTCGCGATGTGCATTGTGGGAAGCAGAGCTCCACGCAGCTGCAGTAGCCGCAACAACAAACATGCCGACCAAGTAAAAGCGGATTCGTGTTTATTAGTACCATCATGTATTAATTCATGTAAATATTTTGTATCATATTAAGTAGTGTCTAACTAGTGTTAATATACTGTCACCTACTATGTTTGAATTTGGAGCAGTTGTTGTCTTTAATAAGTCACAGAACGGACAAAAACAAACAAGATCCTTGCTGTTTTTGCGCTCAACATAGGGGAGGGTGAGGTGGTGTTATTGCCATTTGTTTACAATCTGAAAATTTACGAGGAGAACTCACTAAAAAATTGCATACGGAACCTTTAAATCTTAATAAATTTGTTTATATTTGTTTATACATCCAAAATCCGTCCCTGGAAGCTTCCCCTATAACTGACTGCTGTCAGAGTCTAACCCTAATCATTAAAAACATTACAAATTATGATCCTAATTTCTGAAAAGGCACCTCTGACTAATGTTGATATACAGTCTATATCTGCATCTAATATTATACGTACAGTGAAATTATATGTATAGGTGACGCCTAACAACGTTAACATCTGGTGAACTGGTTTAATTTTCTTTCACTTTATTTCAATTGATTGTTATTTATGTCTTAATTGTGTGGTTTTGTATTTTTTTCCCATTTTTGTAAAGCACTGTGAATTGCCCTGTGTGTGAATTGTGCTATACAAATAAATTTGCTTTGCCTTGAATATAAATGAAAATAAAAAATACAGATGGAAAAAGGAGCATTTGTGATGTTCCAGATCAGTTTATTTAAGACAAATGTTGTGACAAACAGTTCTGTGTTTTGTCTTCATTAATGCACTCCTGTCCCAGTGACAGATCCAGGGCTTCGTCCTCCAGAGGCTCATCAGAGGCTGGTTTGGATCCCTCCATCTGTGACTGACACCTCAGGTACCGTCTCAGGTCCCTCTGTGATGATGCCATGCTGTATCCTTTTAAACCACATGAAACTCTGCTGCTGTGTGCTGTCAGCTCTGAGGGGCTGTAGCTATGTTAGACTCAAATTAAACCAAGCGGTTGTATCATGTTGCATCAGACGCCTCTTACTGTAATACTACATGAAAGCCCTGTGTGTTTTGCTTCACTCTATTGCCTTCTTGACTCATTTATATGTTTATTTTCAGTGAGGCTAGAGGATTCAAGAGCCAAGTGAGCACTTCAGGCTGTCCACCTGTATCCCTCAGGTGGATTCACTCTAGCTCTCCAATCCCTCATGTGCCACATATCCCAGTGTTTTCACAGCTGGGACCAATTCAGGGCAAACAAAAATCTGCCCATTGTTTATACAAATAATATCCCAATATGCAATGTCTGCCTGGTCTGCCAGATGCACGGAGAGCAAACAGATGCATTGGGAGGTGGAGATGAAGAGGTGGTGGTGGTGGTGGGGGTGTTACAGAGTTACAGCTGGGGAATAAAAATGCCTACTCTTCATTATGGCTTGTCCAGAAGCTTGCTGCTGGCGGCCTGGGGCTGGGGCTAGGACAAGGGCCAGAGCTGGCTCAGTTCCTGGCAGCTATGTAAAGTCTGCCTCAGCCACAACCACATTGCGCAAAGCTGCTTCACACATATAATTTACTCATTATTCACAAAGTTTTTGAAAGACGTTAAAAAAATATATTGCAGAGAGAGAGACTTGTTGTAAAACTAACATGGGCTGAGAGAAGAGCCGCTTTTCAGTAAAAAAAAAAAAAAAAAGTTATTTGGTTATATAAGACTGAAAGATGGCAGGCTTATGAAGTCACAGTCAGTTAGAACAGCTGATTGAAAAGTTGTGACCACAGAAACCTTATACTTTGATAAATACCTTATACTACTCCAGAGAGACAGTTTAATCAATGATTGGCAAGCCCCAGCAGAAGTGTATGCCATCAGTTGGGATTGTTGGTGACCAACCATAATCCTGTATGTTCACAGCAGACAAGCAACTGCGTTATACGAGGGGCAGGAAATAGGTGTCTCTGAGCCCTCATTTCATTTCACACTGCACATAAAACATCCTCAACAGGAGATGAGTCTGTCTCGCTGAAACCACTCCTGAGGATAAACATCTCTATAATAAAGAAAATAACCTAACACTGTAAGAAATGGGCTGATTTGTGAACTTTGGAAGTAAAAGTATCTGAGGGTGTGGAGGTCCATGTGGCACTGGGCATATAGTTAATCAGATATTCATATTGTAAACTCCAGTCTGCTGATGTGTTGGCTTTAATAATATAACTAGACCGGGGAAGATTTAGAATGCTTTTCATTTTCCTGCTGTGAGTTAGATTAAGGACGCTCTGATCTAAATGTTCATTACAGCGCTGGAGCCAGGAGCTTAGTTTAGCTTAAAAGACTGGTGACAAGTGGCAACCAGCCTAACCCGGCTTTAACCAAAAGTAAAAACCACAACCTCTGCTACAGTTTGACATTTTTGCACTATGTTTTTTGTACAGTATAAACAAAAGAGGCAAAACATTATAAATCAGCTTTAGATGTGCTGGAAAGTTTTGTAGCTAGATATTTATATGCACATTTTTAGAAATTTGAGAACACTTCCTCAGTGCTACAAAAAAAAAGCTTTTATTATTCATGCTTGAAGTGGTTTTAGCCAAAAAAGAAGAAGAGACAGAAGAGGTAGTTTCGACTGTCTTATAGATATTCCCATAAAGTTGATGGATATTTAAGATCACAACCTCTACTTTTTTAACTGTTTGTTACAACCATGTCTATATGCCAATATGTATGTATACAGTGAAAGACTTTGCTTCAAATTCACTTGACAATTACATTGAAACAAATGTAGTGCTTTCACTAGTGTGTTTTGTTTGTCACACCATGGGCCTCCTGCTTTACTTGACTTAATCCACCTTTGAACCCATAAAGACCCAGTGCTACTTTCGTGGCAGTTTCCAAATAAATTTTCCTCTAGATTTAAACTTTCTTAAATGGTTTATCACAATTTATTTTCATATCGTCCTCTGTATTTTGCATTTTATCTGTGAAAATCAAGTATTTTCCTGTCTTTAATTTACTGATAATGTAGATATTCATGGAAGTTCAGATTAAAGTGAAGGTTTAAAACAAAGCTAAAAAAAAAAAAAAAAAATTGTGACTTTTAAAGAAAATATATCAATAACTGAATATAAAACAAGTGTTTCCATTCACTGTTATTTATCAAAGTCCATGAGTTTTACTGGTGAATCAATTTTGCAGAAGATAATGGTGTTTCCATGTTCACTACGGAGCCTCTGAACCTCCAAATAGGTCATATTTGATGACCGTGAGAAGATGACAAACTGTATTTTACACCAATTATTTACACGTATTGATAGGATTAGTGAATCAGAAGTTATTAAACATTTTAGATCAGAAGATGATTTTGACTGCCAGTTACTGTTGGGGTCTTTATAGGTTAATATCAATACTATATCATCAATTAATACTCAAAAAAAAAACAATTTAATAGGGTGTTGGGTCACAGATAGGCATCTCTATTAGCGATAATGAATGCTATTACACTGGTCTACAAGGAAAATGCTTCCAGAATAAAAGTAATGAAATTTTAACACATGAGAGTCACTGATAAAGAAAAATCAAGTCAAAAATGCTGGTTGGCTAAACTTTCCAAGATACAGCCTTGGGTCAAAATGTGAAATTCAAGAATTAACAAGAGAATGGGTTTGACTCAAAAGGAAAATTTGTCTCAGAGCGACAAGATCTACTTCAAAACACTGTCTGCACATTAGAATACATTCACTTTCAGGTTCTATTTAGTGGAAGATTTATAAAACTATTATATAAATGTACATAAACCAATATATATGTGTAATAACACTTAATCATATACCTTGAAAACATCAGCAAACCGGCACTTTTGTCATTTATTTTCCAATTAATCTTATTAGAATACATAACATTTAGCACATTTAATCAGAAGCAAGTCATTTCTAAAAAATTGTAGACCAGTGTTATTAAAGCAAGAAACCCGATGGCACAACTCTGCCGGTCTCCTTTCACTACAGCCACAGCTCTACCACATACATCATCTCAAACACTGATATTTACAGAATAAAATAACAAAAACAGAAAAATATTAATAAAATACAATATACTCACCAAAACTGCTGCTTATTTTTTTAATGTGTCTGTGATCAAATCCATTTCTTCCCCTCTTTAAGCCATTGTATGAAGGGAAACCTGCTGTCAAATCTCAATCCATGTATTATAGCTCATACAAGTCGCTACAGATGCATTTTGCTAGTTGAGGTTGCTCTGACTATTCGCTTTTCGACCGACCAATCAAATGACATGTTAATGCCGATGTTATTGTACACTTGCTAGATCACCCCCATGTGGCCAATATGAAATCTGATTGGTTAAAACAACAGGTTCATTGCCACTTATTTGACATTCCAGAGGCTGAACTGTTGATATTGAAGGCCTCAGTGGAGATTTTTTTTTTTTTTTTTTTTTACCCGGCAACACATGATGACTGAAATATGATTGGACGAACACTCTGACATACACATAGACTAATGGAAGCAGAGTAACCAAGAAAAAAGCAATGAAATAAACAGAATGGACTATCGGGAATGATTTAATGCATCTTTATGGAACAAATATACAGGATGTAAATGTAGGTCAGTGATTGTGATTCTTTCGGCTGGCAGAGATTACAGCCCTGAAATGTGTAAATACTGTACATTGACAATACATATAGTTTTCTACAGATTTTTAAATTAAAAGTCTTTTGTTTACAGTATTATACAGGAAATTTTTTGGAGTAAGTTCTTTGGCAATACTTTTTAGAGTAAGTTCTAGAGCAAGTTTTTTTTTTTTTTTAGAGTATATACTAACCTAACCTTAATGTCAACCTGGTTACTAACCTGTCTGTTTTGTTCTGTCTGTTTTTTGTTTTGTTGTGCTGTATGCAAAGGTGCTGAATGCTTGAATTTCCCTTGGGATTAATAAAGTATCTATCTATCTATCTATCTATCTATCTATCTATCTATCTATCTATCTATCTATCTATCTATCTATCTATCTATCTATCTATCTATCTATCTATCTATCTATCTATCTATCTATCTATCTATCTATCTATCTATCTATCTATCTATCTATCCATCCATCCATCCATCCATCCATCCATCCATCCATCCATCCATCTAGATCACAGGTGTCAAACATGTGGTCCTGGGAGCGAAATCCAGCCCGCCAAAGGGTCCAGTCTGGCCCGTGGGATGAATTTGTGAAATGCAAAAATTACACTGAAAACATTAATCATTTTTGTTCAGGTTCTATATACAGACCAATTTAATCTCAAGTGGGTCGGTTAAGTAAAATACTACCATAATCTATAAATGATCACAACTCCAAATTTTTGTCCTTGTAAATGTAAACATTTTCATGTCATTTTACTGTATTTACACAAAAAAAACAAACTAACATTTCACAAAAACACGAATACCCTCAACAAATACGAACATCTTAAAATGTCTGAAGTGTAATTTTAACAATATTCTGCCTGTGATTAAATCTTTTGTGTATTTGCCACTGTGATCTGAAAATTGTAATTTACACATTTAAATGATAAATGATATTGGTAAAGTTGCACTTAGTTTTCCTGAGAAATTTCAGTTTGTTCATGTTATTCACATTGTTTTAAAGGATAGTTAGTAGATGTAAACATTTTCATCGCATAATTTTACTTTTTTTCGCTCTTAAACATAGACGAAAGTTTGGAGATGACATTATTTATATATTATTATCTTATTATTTTACTGGTCCGGCCCACTTCAGATCACATTTGGCTTAATGTGGCCCCTGAACTAAAATGAGTTTGGCACCCCTGATCTAGATTGTGTAGGCTATTTTTTCATCTAACGTTGAAAAAAAAAAAGTTGAACTATTCCTTTAATTAGACATAAGTTGATCAGTGTATAATGTGGACCTCAACAGCAGAGCATCAGATCAGACAACGGCCCCATGATGGCCCCCAGTACTTCATCCTTTGTCCCATTAACAATCATCAGGCCTTAATGAAGCCCCTTCTGCCACTTGCCGCCTCCATTCACGGTGCCCTACCCCCCGGTCCACTTCTACTCCTTCATCACACAAACTCTTTAATGTCTCTGCTTGTTTTTCCTCTTTTCAGAAACACTGTCTTTAACCCCTTAAAAGAAAATGGTTGATGCACAATCTCATTTGTGTTGGGACTTTGCAAAGGTGGAGTCCAGGGGTAAAAGAGGAGTCTGAGGCTTTGATCTCTCTGGGGGGCAAATGGATTGGATTGTCTTGCCCCCACTGGTGGGACTAAGCTGGGGACAGTGTGAGTCACAGGGGGTCATATCAAAGGTGGTTATCTTCAGAGAGTCTTCTCCGCAGCACATTAGTACGCTATCTAAATGTTGATTTGTTCACACCAACATCTGAGGAGACCTAAATGAGCTGACAAAAGGAAACACCCAGTGAATGCAAATGAGCAGAGTGGTCAAGTTCGCTTCACTTGTCTTCTTGTCTTCACTTGTCTCCGAATGGAAATGTTTATTAATGCTGTATGACAGGAAATGACAAATCAGACAGAGGCTTTGAAAAGTATTTATGTAAATTCAAACCAGGGCCATTTCCACAAATTACAGTCTGACTCGAATCTGTTTCATTTCCCAGAGCACAGCCTGATTCCTCCACTCACAGGACCAAACCTTAATAGTGCAGCGTGCTCATTGTCTATGTTGTGGCTTAAGACATGATTGGGAACACCCTATAGCTGCAGCAAACAGCCATGTTGAGGTTACTGACTGTGTGTGTGTTCCCCCATTGTGGGTGGGAAACATCGTATTACTGTCACTCTCACAGTTGACATTAAGAGAAAGGTATAAATCACACACACACAAACTCCAGCACCCACGGTCAGCAGCAACCGAGGACAAAGAATGAAGTTTATAGCGCGTGACATCCTTTCCTAATTCGATCAACTGTGAACACTGAAAGAATCTATTCATTCATATTCCTTCTGGAACAAACCACAATCTACAAATGCATCTCTTGGTATGAATCCGTGTAGTGTTTAGCATTCTCCAACTGCGTGTCATATAGGAAAACACATAGGTGAGTGATTCATGGTAAAATAATAATATGAATATGAATATGAATAACAAGAGTACTCAGTCTTGAGCTGTGTGGGCGTTGTTCAACAGCAACACAGACGTCAAAGAATATTTATTATTTCAAAGGCTTCCAGGCTCGTTATAGCAAATTCTCAGCAATAACCATAAAAGAGGGAAAATTAGAATCCTTGCCTGGTGTCACAGTTTGCCATTTTCTGTGTGCATGGCCCAAATGTGGGATTGCAAATAAGCATCTCTATTTTTGGGGACTTTAAGACCAGTAGCACCCGTCTGGGTCACTCCATATCATTAGAAACAGCTCAAGAGATGAACAAATTCTCCTGGCACTCAAGCATAATTCTGGTCTTTAAGCCTATAGTACCATGAAATCAAAGCCAAGCCTAAAACCTCCCTCCATCCTTGGTGTTATTTTTGAGTCTCTCATGAAATTTGGGTTGACACGTTGATTGAAAATGCCCACTACTTTGGTTATCTTGCGCATCAAATGTTCAACTCAGCACATTCCCAAGGGGCTTGAATCAAGCTCAGAAGCCTCAGTCTAACCCCCTGTTACTGAAATGTACATTTCAGCCTTTCTCTACGCTCAGTCATTAACCAGGCTCGCTGTCTTTCAGACTTTCCTCCTGACTTTGGCTGTTGGTAAATATTTGCTAGACGGGAGATTGCATTCCGTTACGGTACTCTAACTTCTCCTTTGCATAGCAGTTGTTGTGAAAGCATCTATTGTCTCATTTTAACTGACCACAAAGTGTATTTCGGTGATGTCGGCAAGGGCTGGCTCCTCTACAACTCTAATTAGCATTCCTTCCAGATAAAACAATGATCACTTGAATACGACTGAGCTAAGCTTGCAGGAAGTGATCTTAGGAGCTGATAGGAGCCCGTGATTAGCAAGCAACTAACTTCAGTCCTCCGTGCATAATGTTTTAATTCAACATCACCCCCCACCACCTCATTTTGTCCCATCACTAATCTTGTCTTAAGTTATCTTCAAACTACCGCTTTGCCCCGCAGCTACAAGCCTTATCATTTATTGATTATGTCTCTTAGATTAAAGGACCCGCTTTCATTTCCACAAGAATGTGCCCCCTTTTCTTTGTGTCCATATGGAAGCATTTGCCGGACAGATGGGTTATTTTCCCCTCTAGACACGGTCCCACTGGTCAGAGGGGGATTCTCAGGGACTTGGTAAGCAATGATGCTGCTGATATCCAACTGCTGTCTGCTTTGAAGTCCAGAGGAACAGTCAGGTGATCTGAATGTACCTGTTAATAACATTAAAAATACCAAAAGGAAACTATTAGTCCTTAGAATTTTGTTGTTGGAGTCAGTTTTTTCAAGCACCAGTGTGCACGGACAACTTTGAAGCAGATGTGTGTATCAGTGGTGGGTGTTAAACTCTGGAATTCTCTTTATAATGAGCTGAAGGACTGTAAAAACATATTCCAACTGAAAAAAGTGTATAAAGACAGAACAAGGAGATTATATGAACAGTTACGAGTTTTACATTTGGCTTCGTATTTGTTTTGTGTCTTGTGACATATTTATTTACTTATTTTGGTCTGGTATAATGTTTTTGCATCACTTCATCAGGTTTATATTTACCTATGTTTTGTACTTTCTGAACATGTAGTTTTGCACTTGGTTTTGTATTCATTTTGTACAATCTTTGGATGTATTTAGTTTGGTTTGCCTGACTTTATACAGTATGATTTTATAGCTAGTTGTGCACGGCTAACCATTAAAACCCCTTTAGCCCTATCAGCCCTCCCGCGGGCCTAAAAAATTATATTAATATTCATCTACTATAAAAAAATAATAAATCAGGACGATGGATGTTTTTTTCAACTTTTGCTCCAAGTTTAGACCCTAATGTTAATAAAAGCACATCAAAAGTGTATTTTAGTGCAAATTTTAATGTTCAAACATGATTTTTAATCTTTGTGGGGTGAAATATATGCTATTAAAAATCTCCAACACGAACAATTAATTTATGCATATCATCGTCAATCCAGCCGGAAAAAAAACAGGCGAGGATAAAAAATTCTAATTTCTCTTTTAGTTTGTTACAGTTTACTCAGGCATAGTAATAGATACAATATTTTAGACAATGGGAATAGATTCTGTGAGGTCTGTAAATGTCCATAGACACCAAGAACATCCATATGAACCTTATTATTGTCAAGTAATTCTTCATTTACTTTGGGTATGTCTTTTTAGGCGTTTTTCCCCTGAAAATATGGTCAGGGTTAAACAGGTTAAGACATGATTGGGAACACCCTATAGCTGCAGCAAACAGCCATGTTGAGGTTATTATTATTATTATTATTATTATTTAGAAGGGGGCAGGAAATATAAGATTTTCTTCATCCTGCTCCTTTTCAAGCATGGGTGTGTATATGTTTGTTAACTTGATGATTATTGAATGTTTACTGATGAAATGCACAACCATGAACGAAATAAATGAAATGAAAGTTTCCGCTGTTTATTAAAGATTCAAAAATTTGTTCCTTTTTTACTTTATGGCAAACCGAAAACTCATTGGCAGAAGTTACAGAGATGATTTCAACCCCATTAAATGCAATAGTCATGGGAACAGATTAACCATAATAAAATATTCGTCATACACATTCGCAGGTATTAAATGATTTCATGCTGTGTTCAAGTGCAGTTTATCAAGAGATTAAGGACTGGTATAGAGACTAAAAAAATGATTGAAAAATAATTGCGACAAAAGGGGGGCTCTCATAAACTATTATTTATATAATCAGGGTTCAAGATTTCAGTAACAGCCGTAGAAAAAAAAAAAAATCTCAGCATTAATCACACGCCATTTTTACAAGAAGTCATCTTAATTCCTCCAGACAATCCAGGCTGTCATAATGCTGCAAAATACTACCCCAAACCCCCTCAAGCCTCCCAGACTTAATTCCATGTGCTGAGAAGCCGAATTGCCTGAATGTGGGTTACACACAAATGACGGACATTTTGTCTTGGGGTAATTACTAATATGCCACTGTTGTTGCCCAGGCTGCCTGTATCTGGGTTTTGGTTTAAATGTTGGGTTTACTCTCCCTGGGCTGTGTGGTTTGCAGCAGCTTAATCACAAAGCCACAAGCATCTCAGCCATTTTGATAGGAGCCAAACTGGGAAGCCTTCATATGTAACACTGTTTTTGCTAGTCCTACATATAGCAGCATTTTTCTGCACAGTCAGCATGTGATATGGCAAGTGAATAGAAATGGCTGTTGACAAATTGAAAATGCGCAAATAAAATGAAAATAAACCCAGTGACGGAGTGTAAATCTCTGGAGCAGGAGCTGATTGTTTATTTCTGCAGGAATGGAAATAAAATGGTGCATTGGCAAGAATATACATGAGTGTTTTTACTGGATATAGGTTTGAAAATACAGAGTCCTGAAGTGGCCACGGAGGGAAAAAAAAACATACAGAGGCCTGGCTTTGATTGATTTGTAGACATGTGAGCTTCAGTTCTTCCCCCTTTTGATTAATTCATTCCCACGTTTTGATTAACCCATAAAAACCCAGTGCTACTTTTGTATGAGTTCCCAAATGAATTGCAACCAATTTAAGTGATTTATCACCATTTATTTTAATATTATCCTCTGTGTTTTGCATTTTTTCAGTCAAAATCAACTATTTTCCATTATTTAATTCATTGATCAACTAAATGTTCATAAAAGCTCAAATGAAACTTGAGGTTTATTATATCAAAAACAGAAAAAACTGAATAATAAGTGACTTTTTCAGTAAAATATATCACTAACTGAACATAAACCAAGTGCGTCCATCCACTGTCATTGATCACTTACTGGTGAATCAATGATTTAGAAAATGAAAGTGTTTCCACGTTCACTATGGAGTCTCTGAACGTCCAAATGAGTCATAGCTGATGATTATGAAAAGATGACAAACTGTATTTTATACCAATTATTTACATGTATTGATAGAATTAGTGGATCAACAGTTATTTAACAATTTAAATCAGTAGATGTTTTTGGTTGACTGTTTTGGTCTTAATAGGTTAATTCAGTGGTTCCCAACCTTTTTTGGCTCGTGACGCCATTTTAACATTACAAATTTTTAGAGACCCCAGACATTCTAAACAGAGACATTTTTTTACTAAAATTAATTTGTTTTTGATCATGTAGTAGTTTGCTATACTATGTTGCAAATAAATATTAATTTTAGATGACATTTAGTCTATATAATGTATATTATTGTGAACGGAGGCAGAAAAGCCAGGTGTAGATTACTGCACAAAGTGAGAATTTGATTTTCCTTGGTCAGGATATGTACAGTCAGTCCAGCTTGGATTCACAAGGCTGACAATTAATACTGAACAAACAATAACTCAAACTATGAATTATGAAAGAGCTGCAGCATCTGAAACAGACCACAATTAACATTTGAAAGATAAACAGTACCACAGTGCTTCAGTTTCAGCTTCACAGTTTGTCATGTCTTTTATGTATTGGGATTGTCTCTCTCAAATCAATATATATATTTTATTAGTAAGTTTTTGGTTTTATTGTTTTTTTTTAATTACTAGAAATTTCAGGTGACCCCATTTGAATTCCAGGCGACCCCATGTGGGGTCCCGACCCCAAGGTTGAAAAACACTGGGTTAATTAATGGGTATGAGAAAAATCAGGACACAGGAGACAACTTGACAACTTGAAGGGATAGGATTAGATAAGTTTATACTTCTTCTTACTCCTTTTCGCTCATGTAAATTTTGAGGCTTAAGACGTTGCGGTTTTAAATTACCATTTTGTTTTGTTCTCATTCTCTTGATTAACATTTGTTTGCATTTCTGTTTTGAAATTGTCATTTACATGATCGAAATAAAGATATCAATCAATCAATCAAATTGATGTGCTAAGTGATTTTGGTGTCACTACGCTGTAAAAGAGAAAAGTTAGTGGATTTGTTTTTAGTATTACTTTTTTCTGTGTTGTGATTTGCAGACAGTCACAGCCCACTTGTCTCAAATCTGTACTGAGACTAATGTGTTATTTATCCAGCTTAGACAACGGCTCATTTTGATAAACACTTGTATGTATTAATTTCATTTTCATTTATCCTTCATTTAGCCATGAGAGTGGCATCTAAAATCTCACAACAGTTTTATATGAAAGACAGTTTCACGTAAAATACAATTAAAAATTTGGTTGTTTTGCATTGTTGGTTTGGTCATTGTATATCATTTTTATAACTTATATTTCAATGGCACTTCACCCACGAGATATTAATCAATTTGAGGTTTTTTAACTTTTAAGCAGGTTCTGTCTATTCATTTCAGCGCTTAATGTAACTTATGTCTATAAATTAATGGAAACTTGTAGTCGACAAGAAAAGCACAAAGAAAACAGTAATTATAATCTGATAAAGAAGTAAGATCTGACCTCAGTTAACCCTTTATTGGGCAAAGTGACTATTTTTGGTAATTTCTGCAAACATTAAATCTGGGGCCAATCCTCTGCCTCAGTGAGGTCAAGAAGTATGTTGGTTTTTATAACACTATCCAGTGATTCAGAGAGATTTTACAGAAATTTTGAAGCTGTAAATAGTGAATATGAGCGATTTTTGTCAGTTTATGACCTTATAACAGCTGTTTTATTACATGTGTTTACTTTTTAGCAAGTGACCGACAAGGAGGTAGATGATGATGTACAATAACACACAAAGGCTGCAATTTTTTTTTATTTCAGAGTATTTCAATGAGTGCCCTATAAAGAGTTAAAGCTGGGTGGTATGATCAAAAGTTTATCATGATCCATATATTCATTTTAATATTGAATATTATCTTGTCATTGTTTCTTTTAGTTTTAAAAGTGGATTTTGGTCCTCGGAAAGAGTTAAAGACACAATTGGCCGGATTTACTAAAGGTTTGCGTGTGTAAAAACGTGTGCAAACTTGACTGCGCATGAAAAAACACACTGAAGCTGATCTACTAACAGGACACACCAAGGGTTGCGTCTCTCAAATGGGTAAAATAGCTCATACAACCCATTTAGCTTGTTTGCCTTGATGAATATGCAATATGGGCGCTTGTGCCAGAACTCGCAAAATAATTGGGAGGAGTAGATGCAAATATTTATTTAGTGCGTAGAATGTGACATACCAAACTTGAAATAGATTGCGGTGGCTGATTTTGCATCTATATTTAGCACGTCTGAAAGGCAAGTTTTAACTGGGACAGCTTCATGCAAAACTGGCTGTAGTTGTTGTGGCGGCATAGGCACAACCAAAGGCAAGGCAGACAACGAATCTGTTCAGTTTACATCAACAGTTTTGGAATGACGGAGGAAAAAAATAATTGAGATGTATGCCCTACCCAGCAGTGTCATTTTAGAACTTTTAGATGAACTAGGGGGTGATTTGGGGTCAGTCACAAGGAGGAGTCATACAATACCTTCATTGACAAACGTATGACAATGTTACACTTCTGTGCATCTGGAACATTCCATCCCACTGTTACCATTAGTGCTGGCATATCCCACAGCGGTTTTGCCAGCATACTGTCTCTATGACGACAACCAGTAGCGCATGCAAAATCCTCATTTAACCCTATAACGCCAAATGTATCATATTAGATACATGAGTTTTGAAGCCCTCTACATGATCAGTGGGATATTTTTTTCTTGACAAACCTGATGTATACAATCAGATACATGCAATACACAGATAATCCACCAGGGGGGAGGAATTTGTTCACTACAGGCCTTTCCAGTGACACTACAAGACTGTCATTAATGAGGAAGGAGGCAGAACTTTGCCGATTTTGAAAAGGAATTATCAATTTGTTAAACATGTTTGTGTTATATTATGTTTTTGTTTATTCAAAAATAATAATATTTGAGCATTGAGACCCGATGTATCAAATATGATACAAAATTGAAACTCATATATGGAAATTGATATTAAAAAAAAAAAAATTGGGTTGTTCAGAAAGACCAATAAAGGCTCCAGTTTCAAAGAACTGGAATTTTCTGTCAATGATTTAATGGTTTAGGCTTTACAGGGTTAAATAGGGCAGTCTCAAAGACTTTGAACCAGTTGTCATTTGTGCAGGCAATCTTAGTTGATCACCCGTGACACGCAAATCAATAGCACATGCATTTTTTAGCACAAGCAAGCAAATTTGTGCCCATTATTTGCGATCTTAGTAAATCAGGTTTTAGGTGTTTAGTTGTTGGTTTGCCATTAGAACATGACACACACTGAACAAATAGTGTGTAGCGGTCCCTCGGATTAAAGTCTCAGATCCAGAGCGTTTCATACAGGTGCTTTAATCTCAGTTTGTAACACCGTGAAAACTATACAAAAAACACAAAGCAACACAATATACAGTTTAACAAACAATTCACACTAAACATTCACAATAATTAACACACTAACACAACACTGCACCTCACTCCGCTCTCCGAGGGCGCTATCTAAAATCCCGAATGAAGCCGTCTCTGCTTGCCAACGTTTAGCTTCGTCGCATTCTCAAATCCACGGCTCCACACTATGAGGTAAAAGCCGGATGTATGACAACAAAAAAAAAACACATGAAGAAGAAAATGTGAGATCTTCAAAATAAAATAGTACACTAAAGAAGGCGCTATAGGATCTCAATCTGTTGTAATCACTGCACATCAATATAAATCATTTAGTGCAAAAGCCATTTACATAGTGTAACATTTCAAAAATATAGAAGTCAAACATTGAAAACACAAATCAAATAAAATTTTATTTATATAGTGCCAAATCATAACCAAAGTTATCTCATGACACTTTACATATCGAGTTGGTTGAAACCAGACTCTAAGCCAAAACACTTACAATAATAAAATGTTTGTTAATCCAGTCATTCATTTTCTGAACCGTTCAACCCTCAGGTGGGTCGTGGGAGTGTTGGGGCCTATCCCACCTATCATAAGGTGAAGTGGGGGGAACACTGTGGAGTGGACATGTCACTAATTCATTACAGGGAGGTGAAACATTCACTCTCACGTCGACATTTAGAATGATCAATGGGTAATATTCAGTAAAGCAAATCATACACTGTTGCTCATGAAGTTGGAATGTTTTTTTTTTACCTCTTCTCATGAAATGATTGTGACAACATGATTCCTTCATGATAGATAAAGAGTAACTGGGACTCAATATGTATTCATTGTACCTGGTTAAAGTTGATTAAAGGGGTAACTGTCAGGTGCATTATGGGTTTTAATTGTGAATGTACAGGACAGTATTCAGTGAGTTTTTGTGGAGCTCAACTGAAAAGAACTGTTAGAGACTGATCAAAAGGCTGAAGAATCAGAAGCCCTTGAAAAAACACTTGAACAAACTTATGAATTGTGCTTTTATGTAACACGATGCTCGACAGAAGTGCTTCTCCTTCACAAGAATAAAGCCAGTGATATGAACCATCCTCTTTACATGGATTGTTATCTTGGGAATTGTCTGATCTGATATTCGAGCCGGCAAATATGATATTAACTGCATTTTAAGTGATGCTATTGTGGTCCTGTGATAATATAGTTTCTTTTGACCTGTTTTTGTTTTCTCGCTTGGACCAGTAGAGTCTGTGGAAATGAGACGACCATCTGGAGACAGTTTTCAGATCAGTTCTTGGAACAAAAGATGAGCAAGAAAATGAGAGGATTAAAGAGACTGAAATGATAAAAGATCTTTGAATGGACAAGAAAAACCACAAACTTTTTTTTAGAGATAACAGAGATCTGCAAGTGCACCGGGGCAAGCATTAGTTATCAGTCTCAGACAGACTCTTCTGCATTTAAGTCTTGTTCACGTTCAATATTTCCCAGCACACAGGTGTTTATAATCCTTTCCAAACAACCTTGTTTACAAAAACAACAGCTTTAAGAAAGAAATCCAAAAACAGTTACAGGCAACCAGGCAATTAACGCCTATGTACCACGCAGTGCGCCTCAGTTCACTACTAATGGTTTTGAAGCTGAGTACCAAGCCTGTTTTTATTGAGCGCTCTACTTGCAAAAGGTCCAAAATGTTGCCACAAGGGAGGTTTGTGAAAACACAGGCTTTCTGGAGACACAGAGGCTTTTTTGTTGTGCTTTGCATGTAATTTACAATCAAACTGATGGACTTAGAAAACTTGCTACTGTTCACCCCGCGGTGCGATCACATAAACTTGCATTTTGACTCGGTGCACTTTGGGTGTTTTGCAGGAGCTGAGACTCAACAGTCAGCACGGTGCCGCTCTGGCCCACAAGGCTGCAGTTTTTTTCCTTCCACACAGGGTCATAGCTGATTCATGTGAAGAAAAAAATAAACTGAAAGCTACATTTTCAGTGTGGCTGCAAAGTTTAGTTTGAAGTATTTTCTTTTTACTTTAGAGCAGTTGGAGCTTATCACAGGTGCATTTTATGATAACACTGTGCATTCCAGAGAACCAGCCTTCCATTTTTCATGCTTTCCTCATGTTTTAAGTTTTTACAGCATGTATTTCACAGCTTACATCCTCTATTTCCTCTTGAATATGCGGCATCTCATCCTTGCCTCTTACCCCTGATCTGTCGTACATATTGGAGTGAAGCTCACCCGGGCTCCTCAGAGATCTGTGAGTACATTGTGAGGAATGTGTGTCCTTCCTGACATTACAACGGTCTTTATCAACTAACAAGAGGAGTGGGAGGGGAACGGGGAGGAAGAGAGGAGGATGTTAAGATGTTAGAACGGTTTGGGAGCGAGGGTGAAAAAAAGAGAACTCTTTGTTGCTGCTTATCTGACAGGATATGAAGCAACTCAATGGCTTTGGCATTTGGCAAAATAGTTTCCTTCAATGGGCATTCACTACAAGAGGCATCCCTTGACATTAGGCCACATGTGACTGAGGAACTACTCGACATAAGGAAAATGAAGACAGAGAGGGTTTCAGCGAGAGAAAAGACAGCCAGAGGGTATTTTAGAAGTTCCGTATTTTGTTAATTGCGCACGATAAGATGCAGCAATTTGCCGGTAGTTGTGATGACTATCAATGGCAGCAATTTAACAGATGTTGGTGCACTGGTACAGAGTTGAAATACATGAGTCTTTGCAGCGCCATCTAAAGGATAATTTTAACAAATTTCTGAATTCTGGAGCAGTCTGATCTACTGAGAACACAAATTTTAGGGTTGGGGAACCAAAATTAACTCACCAAAGTGTAGTGCATACACACCCACACGGCACCAGACGCACACACACACACATACACACACACACACACACACACACACACACACACACACACACACCACAGTTTATTATTTTTGTTAATGGGATCTAAGGGGACATCGTTTTCCTGATGTGGTGTAATTGAAGCTGCTGTATTAAAGGGTTGTGTTCCTCTCCTGCTGCTGAGACACAAAGTAATGCAAACCCCATCCCAGTTATTAACCCAGGAAGTCCCCATGGTGCACTGCACTCTAATGAGAGAGGCCAATACGTATTTTATTTTATTTTTTTCATTGCTGATGCTGCCCTTTTGACCCCCTGAAGCTTATCCAGTGCTCAGTTGTCCAAGTGCTCTTGTACAACTTCCGTTGACTAAGGCCATTTTCAGCTTTACGACCCAACCCCCCTCTTGGTCTTTAATTAAATCAGTAAAAATGGGAAAATTAAACTAGCACTTCACATGTTAGGCTTATCTGTACTGTTTCTGTGTTTCCGGATAAATTTTCCACCTTTGAGACAGTAAATATTTGAAAGTGAAAGGAAATAAAGGGAGTTTGATAAAAGAGTTTAATGCTTGCTTCAGCCCCCTGAGCTGTCTGTCAGTTTTACCTTTTGAACTTCATGAGAAAGATACACAACAGATTTGTTGTTGTTGGGATTAGCAGTGTCATCTCAACGAAAAACGTTTATACCACCTCATTATGTGGTTAGAGCAAGATTTGTATCACAGGCAATCCCCTTTTCTGTCATTTGATTACATTTTCATATCAAAAGGTTTACATATGTGCAATTTGCCCTCAAAACACAACACAATTAATTGTATCTGTGGTTAACTCTGAGTGTTCCTCCTTAATCACTTGCACACAAATATTTTCCATTCATTAAAAAACGATGTTTTCATTTGCCAACTTTTGCAGATAAATCTAATTGGTGCTGTCCACACCCCAGTCTCAATACAATAGGCCTTCTTCTCACAACACAACAGCTCCTTGTCTTTCAACAAATTAACACTAATGCATCTTAATGGGGTTGAAATTACAACCCCATGTTGCCAGAGGGCAGTTTCTGACAGGGGCTCGTCTTGTTTTTCTCGATCTCACCACAGCATCGGTTTCTCATAATGCACTTTTATTGGTCCTCTGGCTCTATCGCCATTTTACACCTGATTGGCTGCGTTTCATACCGTGTACTACCTCTGCAGGAATGCCACCACTGTTGTGTATCCAAAGAGGAGATTAACTCTACAGCACTCAAAACAGATCTGATTTTCTCACACAGGGCAAAAGGCAGCCAGAGTTGTATTGTCTCCATGCTTTGATGTAGGACTTTTGAGCCTGACGGACGCATAATATCATTTACAGTTAAAATCCGGGGTGGTCTTTCCCGTGTTAACAGCTCACCCTGCTTTGTGTCCCACTGATTCCAAAAGACCAGATTTTTCTCAGGCTGTTGAACGTTCACCGAATGGTTTAATTGCAAGCAGACTCAAAGAGATGGATATTTGAATCACGCTGAGTAAAATATGGCTCCATCTGGATCTGATAAGCTTATAAATGAATGCCATCTGATGCTGATTTTACACTTTACACTTCAAACAATTGCATTAATTCCAGGGCAACTACTATACTTTGACTGTGAAGTGAAAGGCACCCATCATAACTTAGACACGTGTGGTTACATGCAAGAATTCTTTATCGATGTAGTTCTATTATATAACCAGAAAGTGAAAACAATTACATCTGTTTGCCGGGACTGACATCCTGAGAGAAAAAGGGACTCACCTTTAACCCCAAAAGCAAGGCATCCAAAACAGTTTTAACTCAGTGTTTGCAGAAAAACAAATAAACATTTGCCAAAAGATCTGAAGTCCATGCACCAATAACATTCACACTCCAATAGCTCTGATCACAAGAGTTCACGAAATATGTGTCAAAACAGGTTACAGAGGAAGCCTGGATCTATAATTATATAGATGGTATAATTATGAATCAAGCACGTATACAATTCATGGTATAATTATGAACCTCTGCAACTATAAGCCACTAATGGGAACTGGGAGTGAGGAGTTATTCAACACGCAGACAGCTAATTACTGTGTAGGCCTCGTTAATTGGTTATGCCCCTGTTTAGAATGGGAGCATGATCAGGTTGGCAGATTTATGGAGCAGCAGCACACGTACATAACATTGGTATTTTTGAAGAAGCGTTTCTTTTGGTGGGGGTAAGTTTGCATACCAAAATAGCTCCACAAAAGGCTGACAGAAGCGTGTCAGCGGTTTTGAAGTCACAGCAGAGACGCGCCGTCTGTTCAAGGGATACGAGCGCGTACACATACGTATATACAAGCTGTGACGTTTGGCTTCCGTAAGAAACGAGAATGATGATATCTGTTGTGTGATACACAGACTTTCACATGTGATAAGATGAAAAAGCAGCCATGCAGAAAAAAACCAAACGATTAGCTTTGTGGTGATGAAAAAAAATATGTGTTCTGATCACCAAAGCAGCTTGGTTTTGTATGGAAACAACTGTGGCTGGATGTTTGGTTCTCATGGAAGCCACATGAGAGGGAGGTCATGAGAGAGACAGCAGGCCTCGCGCTGTGTGCGATCTCACCACACTCATTCCCCTCCACACTTTTGATGTTTCCCTCCCAACTTTTATCATTGCTCGTTGGGAGACCCCAACTCTCACTGTCAAGAAAGCAGACACACTTTCTTTAGCTTGTCTGCCCCCCCCCCCCCCTTTTTTTTCTCCTCCATCTGAGCAGCAGCTTGGCTACTGCCGCCGAACCCCCTTCTCCAGCTTCACAAAACTATTTTTTAACAAGCAGAGAAATCATTTAGCGGACACTTTCCTGGATCATTAAACACGAAATGATGGCTTTGGGATCTTGCGCTTTTATTGATCTGTGTTCTCTGATCAGGCCTGGTCAGCTTGGAAGAGAGGAAATGGGGGGAGTGGAGGACAAGGATGAAGTGGGGGAGCTGGGGATATGGGTGGCTCAATGTGAGGCTGAAATGTGATCTGGAGCCTGCGTCGCATTAGCCTTAACGGGCCGTGTGGCAGACGCACTGGCACCACAGAGCACAGAATAAGGGAGGAGTAGGCGGAGAGCGAGGAGGAAGACGAGGGAGGCGAATCGCCGGACACCCTTATGCAGGGAAAAATGTGGCGCTAAGGCAGCAGGAAGACATGCCATCATCCTCACAGGAAGAATTCCTGGCTCCACACCAAAAAAAAAAAGAGAAGAATGATGCTTATCCGTCTATCTAAGTCACCTTTGTAGCTGCAGCACACACATCATCACACATCCTCTGTCAGCCTGTCATCCCAGAGGGTCACGGTCAAGCTGGCGCTCCTTCTGTCTGTGTCATGTTGTCTCTGTCCTGCTCTGTAATTTCCTTTTTTTCCCTCTCCTCTTTCCCGGAAAGAATGTGTCTCCTGTCGCTCCACAAGTCAGTGTCAGGGGTCTAAACAGCCCATTTCAGTGTCTGACTCAGTTACGGAGTCCCAGAGGTGCCTGATGGATTCCAAGAATTCCAGCTTTTGCACCCACAACTGTGACGCCACCTGAGGGAATGCCATAGAGATCACAGGAGACACTTCCTGTACGTGTTTAGCATTCATCTTCCAGCTGCAAGATGAATCCCTGCTTGAAGTCTGGATGGCAAACATTGGGGTAAAATAGAGATTAAATGCACCTCAAGCAATTACAACGTATTCTGTGAATGTATTAACGTGAATGCGAGAAAGAGTGATGATGAGAGGGATAGGATGAAGGATAGGCAAAGGGAGCAACAGAGGAAAAGAGAAACAGCCAGAGCAAGAAGAGTGGAGGGGGTAATGACTAGGTCTGCTCAGGACAGAGGAGGCGACAGAGGGGGAAGCGTCTCCGATCGTCTCCTCGTGGCTCCTCTTTGGCGTCTGTGATCCTCGGACCCTTCACGCAATCTCCCTTATTACAAGGCTTCCCCTCTCCACACGGGCACCACTACAAAATGGAGCAATTACATTTAATTAGGCTGCAGAGGGTAGCTAGCCTGCCCCATCCCAAAACCTCAGAGAAGCGCAGACTTCAGGTAACACAACGGTCGGGAGAACTTCAAAGAGATGCAAAATTACAGCGCCATTAGTGGAGCCACCACAGAACTGCTGTGAAGCCAAGGAATCATTTGACCCAGAGAGGTAGATTCAAAGGAGTTAAAACTGAAAAGCAGAGTAGTGGCGACAAAAACATCTCAACAGCCAAAGATTAAGGGGCAGACTGAACACTTCTCTAAACATTGTTTGTGTTGTATGGGAGACTTGAAAAATTAAGGAGTCTTTACAATGCCTATTAGTTATCCCATACCCCTGCAGCTTCTGCGGACGGATGCTGTTTAGGGGATGTCAACATTTTGTAGTTTGACATTAAAAAAAAAGGAGAAAAAAACATGTTTTTGTTCCAGGATAAACATACAGAGATTAAGTGTCCTAATAGTCCATTTATACTGCCCCAGAAAGATGATATGAGAGGCAATCCCACTTTATCTGCCTGCTGTTTGTAGCTCTGCGTTTTGGCTTGTAGAGGACATGATGGCACTAAAAATTTTATTGATGCTGACTCACTAGGCCCCCAACCAAAGTGGAAAATACTGACGTTATTGCATGTCCTTGTCAAATTTGCCTTTGCGCAAGTCAAGAAAACAAAACAAACAAACAAGCAAAAAAAAAAAAAAAAACCTCTGTAGCCTGCATGCCATCCATACAGGTGAAAACACACACCAAAATGAGTCATTTCTTGTATTTTTCCTCCTTGACATGACTGAAAAGAAGAAAAGGCGTTTTTACTGTATGTAGTGGTTGACCAATATAGGCTTTTCAGTGGTGGGTGCTGAATACTTTGAGAGCGAGTAGCCAATAACTGATATATAACATCAAAATCAAACTGTTTTTAGTTTTATTAGAGTACACATACAATTATTTAACAACAACAAACGAGACGTAAGCTTGCCAAACATGGAATGTACATTTTATTGTCTCTGCTTGCTTCATTAGATCCATTATGCACTCACTTATTTTATATTGTAAATGGATAATGCCAACATTTTTCCTTCTACACTGGCTAAGGCGTCTGCACTTCACTTGCCTGCACTGTAAAAAATGACTGTAGAATTAACACCAAAAAGTTGTAAAATTGCAACATAAAAAAAAACTGTAAGTGACAATACAATACAAAGTTGTTTATTTGAAAAGATTTTTGTGTTAACCATTGAATCAAATATAGCTGTAGTTCTTACAGGAAGAGTATGTGAACAAAATTAGATTTGTATGTAGAAATGATGTATTTCTATTGTTTTTAGAAAATAAAACTGTAAATTGAAAAACATTGTGGTGCCGTTTAAATTGCAAGACCATAATGTTGAAATAACGGCCTATTTGCTTCTTCTTTTTTTTTTTTTTTTTTTTTTTTTTATAAAAAAGTTATAAAAAAATAAGCAGTTAACAATTTAACATTTTACATTTGTAAATTAATGGGTTGGTAGAGTTGGTAGAGCAGCTCGTCCAATAACCAAAGGGTTGGCGGTTCGAATCCTGGCTCCAACTGCGCAGATGTCAAAGTGTCCATGGAAAACACTGAAGCCTAAATTGACCTGGTGGCTTTGGAAAGCGCTTTGGACACCATGAAGGTGGAGAAAATGCACTGAATAAGTGCAGTCCATTTACCAGCTAAATCTACATGTTTCAAATGTTAAATCTACATGTTTCAAATGTTAAATATACACGTTTCAAATGTTAAATATACATGTTTCAAATGTTAAATATACACGTTTCAAATGTTAAATCTACATCTTACTCTGTTTATAGTTGGACATGTTTTTTACAGTATTGTTCTGGTAACCACAGCTGCCAGGTTTTTTCTGTAAAAACAACAGGATTTTTTTTACAGTGTGTTCTTGTTTACTGGACTCACCAATGAATCTGTAGTGATCCTGATTATTTCTAATAAGCAGGATTTTTTTGCTGATCCATTTAATAGATGTATTTAGAATACTCTGTATTTGGGATCTGACTTTAGGAGCTCAACTTTAAAAGCAGTGTGTCATTTGTGTGGGTTAGGGTCAAAACTGGAATCAAAACTGTAACAAACTTCACTTACACATGAGTATATGATGAATAGTAAAGGATTTGACATATATAAAACTGACCTGAATGTTGTTGGAAACAGTGACAGAATGTCTGTACAGAAGTCAACAAAATATGTAACATAGCCCTGGTCTTCTGTTAATGGAAATCTATGGGGTTTACATTTAATTGTATGTTCTACTTTCGATCTAAAAAGAAAAAATATCCAAATAATACGGATTCAGTCGCACACATGTATACAGACGAAATCCAAAATAAAACAAAATAAAAGGTGTTTTCAATTTGAGAGCCATCCTGTGAACCTTCAGTTTATTCATCACGAGAAGTATTACTCAGTGGGAAAAGTCAATCAGAGTAAGTCTTTTGTGGCACCGAAGGAGACATTTAAGAGAAAAAAGAACCTAATGTCATCATGGCTCGGTCTGTTTTTGAGACTTGAATGTTTCAAATGAGAGTCTGTGTCACAAACATGGGGTGTTGTCCTTATTTTAAGTGTGTATTAAGTAGACAGGAGCCAAATTAACTATAATATTGAGTTGTGGGTAATGTAGGATCATATGTTTTTAAAGCTTGAGTCATGCAGGGGATTTAAGACCAGGAAATCTTGGCCTGCATTGCTTCGGTTTTCTTTTTGATCTGTGTTTAATGAGTCCCACAACTTGTGCAATACCAAATTGTTGGAATACCTTTTTAATTGCTTTGCTTAATGGGGAAGAGTCACGGTTCAGTTTTTTTTTTTTTTTTACTTGCTTTTTTCCAAAGACACAAACACATGTCAGAGTACAAAGGTAAGACAGAAACAGAAATGCACTAGTTTCCATAAAAAGCACAAGGACTACTACTGCTTCTCGAAACTGAGGTTAAGCCACAACACTCAGAGATGTTTTTCACTCTTATTTACTCTTCACCAACATCATTTTATGAAGAAATATACTTTGGAAGAACAATATTCACTTTTCCATTGACCTTCAAGTTGCGCAAATATAACTTGCGCATAAAAATTTACCTAATGGAAAAAACGACAATTTCGCCAAAAGTCTAATTTTTCGATTAAAGGTTTCTGCGCTGGCAAGAGGTGGTTTTTCGGGCATAGCGCAAATGGTATATCATGCAAAACTGCAATGGAAAGACCTTTTTTCACAACTAGAGTCAGGTGAATTAAAAAAAAATGATGTTGACGGACGTTACAACAAGCGAAGAAGAAGAAGAAACATGTCGCAGTATATGTGGACACACCAGGAAACTCATGTTATGGAAAAATAATACTCTACTAATTTGTCTTCAAAAAAGAAGGGATTTGAAGACGAATTAGTAGAGTATTATTTTTCCATAACACCCAATCATTTTTTAATTTAGTATGAGATAGAGGGGTAAAATATACACTGTAAAAAAAAAAAAATCCTGTTGTTTTTACGGAAAAAAAACTGGCAGCTGTGGTTTCCAGAAAAATACTGTAAAAAACACATCCAACTGTAAACATATTTATGGAGTAACATGTAGATTTAACAATTTAAACATGGAGATTTAACACTTTAAACATGTAGATTTAACATTTTAAACATGGAGATTTAACTGGTAAATGGACTGCACTTATTCAGTGCATTTTCTACACCTTCATAGTATCTAAAGCCGCAGGTCAATTTAGGGTTCAGTGTCTTCCATGGACACTTCAACATATGGACAGTTGGAGCCAGGATTCGAACCGCCAACCCTTTGGTTATTGGACGAGCTGCTCTACCAACTCTACCAACCCATTAATTTACAAATGTAAAATGTTAAATTGTTAACTGCTTATTTTTTTATAACTTTTTTATTAAAAAAAAAAAAAAAAAAAAAAAAAAGAAGAAGCAAAAAGGCCGTTCTTTCAACATTATGGTCTTGCAATTTAAACGGCACCACAATGTTTTTCAATTTACAGTTTTATTTTCTAAAAACAATAGAAATACATCATTTCTACATACAAATCTGGGTTTGTTCACATACTCTTTCTGTAAAAACTACAGCTATATTTGATTCAATCATTAACACAAAAATCTTTTCAAATAAATAACTTTGCTACAGTTTTTTTATGTTGCAATTTTGCAACTTTTTGGTGTTAATTCTACAGTCATTTTTTACAGTGTAATAATAATGAATATATCTGTAAATCAACACCATATTTACTTTCGTTGCCATGTTTATGGAATGACTTCTCATGTCATCTCACGATAATAAATAAAGAAATCATCGCATTTGTGATTTAATAGGAAAACTGACATTACGCACTTCTGTTTTGTTTTTTTTTACATTTAGCAAATATTGGTAAAGTTTTGCGCAGATATCCAATGGAAAAGCGACTAATGTTACAAACTTCTTTTCAGACACAGAATGACACCAAATAAATTGACTATAATTCCAGTTCAGGAATGAAGACGATGCTTCAGTTTCTTCAGGTTTGCCCTTTCTCCTGTTTGTCTCTTACAACACTCTCCTCTAAATCTTTTTCTTGTTCCTGCCCTCCTTCTCTTTCATAACAGGAGCCACAGGGGACTCAATCAAACCATGAAACCTCTTCTAGATGTGCCTCCACCCTGAAATATCTCTCCCGATTCCTCGCTTGGACCTTTTTCTAAACCCTCAGGCCTGTGCTCCATCTCATCCTAACCCCCACCTCCCACCTCCCACCCCATCCCTTTCATCCCACCGTATCCCCGTCTCTCAGTTATCCCACCCCTCAACCCCACCTGCTACGCTATTAAACTAATTTGCTTATATAAATGTTTCGGTCTTTAAATCTACATCGAAGTTGTTTTTGCGGCTAATCTGACACTTTCGTCACCCATCTGTATATCATTTTACGAGCCCAAAACAATCGCAGATCATTCTTTGCTGCTTCTCCTCCTCTCTTGCTTTTTTTTTTCGCCACTAAAAGTCTCCTCTACGTGTGTTAATGTGTCTTTTGTAGTTAACTGTGACTCCATAAAGTAAGGGCCAGGTCTTTTTTTTTTTCCCCCTACCACAAATTAGTCTCATGCTGCGTCATGATTTACTGTCTCCGTTATGGTAATCACAACCAGATCCGTGCTCACCGTAGACTACAAGCGACTGCTGGAAACTTTGACAGACAGTCAGTCGCACAGTCTGCTGTTGTCGCCTGTGTCACCAGTGCTTTGGGAATGAAAGAAACGCCAGCCATGTTTCAGTGGCTGGGCCTATGGTTACCACAATGTTAAAATATATCCCACCCACTGGATTTAATGTTTTCTTTTCTTCATGTGGTCAACTGGTATTAGTGATTATAGTAACATTCTTTATAATATACAGCACGGGTGTCATCATAAAACAAGTAAATGGATACTTCAACCAAAATATAAAACTGAGAGAAAAAAAAATGAGTATTGGAAAACATTAAGTTATGTAATAAGCACACTGGAACATTTAAATTAATGGAGTAAGGGTTTTAAGCAAGCACTAAACAGTACTTAGAACAGAACTGCCTCTAATAATCCTGACAAGATAACCCACAATATTCTGGTCTCTTAGGAGAAATACTGCCTCCCGTTGATAAAAACAAAAAGTACAACACATTTCCAGCAACTAAATGTCAAAAATGGTTAGTCAGTGGCATAGTTCAACAAAAGAAAACAATAATTAACTGCTCTACCGGCAATTTACTCATAAAAAAGTGGCATCCTTTTTTTTCACCGAGGAGTTGTTTATATGTGACTTTCTGCTGTAAAAACAGCAGGAGAAAAATGCCATGTTGATTTATAGCGTGAGTACAAGCCTTCTGAGTTCAAGATGTCTTGTCTCATTTGTGCGTCCCAGGTCTGGTCTGTTGGTGTAACTGTGACGACAGCACGATAAGACCAAAAGCATTCCAGCGTCCATCAGTCTACTATCTGTACGAGGCCTGTGTCCACTTTAGACATCACGGATCTCTTTAAAGAGAACTTGGACTTAAACACGCCGTCTGATGATGGGTGCAGCCGGTAAATACAGCGGCTGATAAATATCTGTGGATAAAAGAAACCCGCAAAGTGAAGAGAAATAAAGACAAAAGCCGCATCTTGTCTTTGAATAGGATGGAGAATGGACCGAGGATATTAGGCATGTGGTGTCCAGCTGTGTTTTGTCTTAAGCAGTTCAAGTTGTTCTGACTAACAATGGAGCATTAATGTAGAGGAAAGGCACTAAAAGTGAATGATATGCAATTATGAGCTGATTTATACTACAAACATGCAAATTCCTCTGACCTTGGCTGAAAACAAAAGCATTTACGGGTGCTACCACTACATAAATAGACACAGGCAAGCTGTAAAAGTAATGCAAACCTATAAAATATAAGATGACTAGGCCTATGTTGTATATTTTACTGACTTGTCTAATTACTTTATTTAATGAATTTAACTGTCCATTTAACCCATAAAGACCCAGCGCTACTTTTGTGGCATTTCCAAATGAATTTTTCTCCATTTTTAACCTTTCTTAAGTGATTTATCACCATTTATTGGAATATTATCCTCTGTATTTTGCATTTTTAAGTGAAAATCATATATTTTCCTACATTTAATGTGCTGATCATGTGATGTTCATTAAAGCTCAGATTAAAGTTAGAAGTGTCATATCAAAAACAGAGAAAACTGAAGAAAAAGTGGCTTTTTGTCCAAAACAAATCATTAACTGAACATGAATCAAGTGTCTCCATCCACTGTCATTTATCAAACTCCATGGGTTTTACTGGTAAATTAAAGTTGCAGTAGATGACGATGTTTCCATGGTAACTACAGAGCCTCCGAATGTCCAAATGGGTCATATCTGATAACTCTGAAAAGATGACAAACTGCATTTTACACCAATTATTTACATGTATTGATAGGATTAGCGGGTCAACAGTTATTTAACGTTTTATTTCAGTAAATGGTTTTGATCACCAGTGGATGTTTGGATCTTTAAGGGTTAATTTAAAAACCTCTCAATGCTTTTTTCTTTGCTAACATTAGTCTAACATTATTACCAGCTTTTTAATTGTAATGATGTGACATTATCATACATTGCTAGATATATAATGGTTGGATGGATAATAATGCTTGCAAAACACACGACTCACTCCTTCCTGATGTTATGTCTTATTACTTATTTTTGATTTAGCTCTGGCAAAATAACAGAAAACACAGGCAATTTCCTCTTGAGATGCGCTCCTGGTATAAATAACTGAATTGATGACTCACTTATAAACACTGTGAACAAAAGTACATCAGTGGTTTGGAGAGTGAAGACAAAGTCAGGTCCTGTCTCTGACCACCCATCACTTGGCAAAGAGTCAGTTCTGAAAATTTTACAGAGCTCCTGAGAGACAAAAAGCTCTCATACTTACCTTTACCTGCTGGCTAAAGTAAAGTTAGAATGAATTCACAGAAAATACTTAGAGCTTTGGGGTTACTTAAGATGAAGAGGGCTGATTCTATGCCAGAAGCCCACAGACAAACATCCTAAAAACGTCTGGCATTCTTCCTCTCAGAAAAGTGCTTGAATCTAAGCAGACGTCTAACCGCCTCTACAGCTGAAAGCGTGCGGTGGCGCTCACTCATCTATGCAAGCATGTCATTGGTCACATGTGCATGGCATTAACAAAGACACAAACAAGGCAGGGGTGTACCACAACCCTATGATTAGGCTGATTTATGAAGATGTCAGAAAGCACTCCACAAAAATATGATCCACTTTCTCTAAAAAGCTAAATGGATGAGCATTTAATCTAGCGGTGACATCAAATTGCAAATTGCTCTGAATTATGGAGGCCATAATGTACTTAAATGTGATGGCAGAGTTTGAAAGAAAACGTAAATTTGAGAGAAACTCACATCTAAAATACATTTTACAAATAACAAATCACTAAGGCCACAAAGGTTATAAAACTTTGGGACTCTATCTACTGCTAAAGCGCCCCAACAATGACATCCTGCTTTGACAAACAGGCCTGACTGCAGCTCCCTGTCGCATCACAGATCAATGTAATCTAGACAGACACAAAATACACTGCGGGCAGCATCGCCACAAGGCCCTACTGTATCATAAATCACTGCTGAGACCACCATGCTACCAAACCGCATAGGGCTTAGATTTAGGCTACCCTTAAACTGAATGATTTCTCTTACGCTCACAGCCCTGTAAATGATTAAGAGCTGAGGTCATGAATGACATTTTACATGTCAACAGTCTCCTATTAAAAAGCTTCCTGGAGCTTCAGTTATTATCTGGATTCATTCCGTTATTTTTCTGCCTCATTTTTCCCTCATACTCTGTTGGAATAAGGCTGTCATTGGCCAGCTATTTCAGTCAGCATTCCCAAACAAACAACAAAAACAACACCAGAGCAGCAGCTACATGTTGAAAGTGGCAAGTTTTGATGAAGATTTGGATTTGGATTACCATAAGGGAGGCCAGATTGGTCTCTTTGCTGTTTCCTTTTGTGGGGATTTAGAGATTTTAATACCAGGGATAGTATCCCTACATGCAAACCTTCCACTAAAACAAATTCACTTTTTGCAGAGGCAATGCATCCTTGATGTAGCACCTCCCTAAATGATTTTGATTGGTGTTTTTCAACCTTGGGGTCAGGACACCACGTGGGGTGGCCTGGAATTCAAGTGGGACCGCCTGAAATTTCTAGTAACAGAGCTGAAGATCTTGGTATCTTTTGTCACGCCGCCTATGTACAGCTGCCTGCTGAAGATGGGAGGGTGGTCATTCTCATCCTGCACCTCTATGAACACCTTGGCTGTGTTGCCTGGAAAAAAGGAAACAAAAAGCATTTAAGTAGTCTACCTACACAAGCAAAAGCACAGTAGAAAACACATGCATCGTTTGTTTAGTTTAATATTACCCTTCAAAGATCTAAACCAGTGTTTTTCAACCGTGGGGTTGGGACCCTACAGGGTGAGTCAGAAAAAACGCTCTTTCCATTTAAAGAAATTGTACTGCTAAAACGGAAACACTGATTTTTCTTTTGACCATACAGTCATATTGATGTGGTTATTGAGCATGTCTGGTGATGTAGTCATAGATTTATTGCATTGCATAAGAGAGAGAAGGTCCATTGTTTATTGGGCACTGAAATACCTGCCAACACAATGTATGCCACAGTGAACAAACTTGAAATTGACAACAATTACAGGAGTCGAGGCTTTGCTTTCACACTCAGGACATAGGCCTACATGACAGTGCCCAGGGAGTTTTCATCATGGCAAGACCACAGTTTACGGATGTGCAGAGAGCTTTCATGGTGACAAAATTCTGCGAAACTGGTAGTGTCCAAGAAACCATCCGGCAGTTTCAAGACCGCTTCCCTTTTTCTTGTGGGGGTATCTTAAAAACCGTGTGTATCAGACTGTTCCACAAACTCTTCAGGAACTCTGAAATCGCATCACGGCTGAAATCCAAGCCCTACGACGAACACGAATGGCGAGAAGAGCTGTGTTAGAGATGCGACAACGAGCACAGATTTGCATCAATCTGAATGGTAGCCAGGTTGAAGGTCGTGCCGGACGACTTCATTGAGACAAAACATTTTGATGGCGAGTAAACATGCTGTAATGGTTGACAATTTCAATTTCATTCACGGTGGCATAAACTGTGTTGGCAGATATTTCGGTGCACAGTAAACAATGGATATTCCCTCTGTTATGCTATGCCATAAATCAATGATTCAATCGCCAGACATGCTCAATAACCACATCAATATGACTGTATAATCAAAAGAAAAATAAGCATTTCCATTTCAGTGGTACAATTTCTTTAAATGAAAAGAGCGTTTTTTCTGACTCACCCTGTATGTGGGGTCGCCTGGAATTTCTAGTAATTGATAAAACAAAAAAAAAAAAAATGTACTAAAAAATATATGGTGCGTTGAGAGAAACAATCACAATCCATAGAAGACATGACAAACTGTGAAGCTGAAACTGAAGCACTGTGGTACTGTTTATCTTTCAAATGTTCATTGTGGTCGGTTTCAGATGCTGCAGCTCTTTCATAATTCATAGTTTGAGTTATTGTTTGTTCAGTATTAATTGTCAGCCTTGTAAACACAGGCTGGACTGACTGTACATATCCTGACCAAGGAAAATAAAATTCTCACTTTGTGCAGTAATCTACACCTGGCTTTTCTGCCTCCATCCATAATAATATAGGTCAGGGGTGTCAAACTCATTTCAGTTCAGGGGCCACATTCAGCCTAATATGATCTAAAGTGGGCCGGACCAGTAAAATACTAGAACTAATAGGAGAAGAACTTATAAATAATGGCAACTCCAAAGTATTTTTCTCCGTTTTTTAGTGAAAAAAGTCAAATTCCGTAATGAAAATGTTTACATCTACGAACCATACTTGAACATAACATGAACAAATATGAACCTGAAAATTCTAAAGAAAAATCAGTGCAATTTTAACAATATTACGCCTTAGTTTATCATTTATACATGTGCATCACAATTTACAGTTCACAGTGGATCTACAAATACACAAAACATTTAATAAAAGGCAGAATATTGTTAAAATTCCACATACTTCTCTTAAGAAATTTCAGGTTATTCACAGTTTTGGCAAAAGGCTAGTCTGTAAATGCAAACATTTGTGTAATTTAACTTTTTTTTTATACTACAACAAAGAGAAAAATTTGTAGTTTTCATTATTTATAGGTTATTATGATAGTATTTTACTGGTTCTGACCCACTTGAGATTGAATTGACCTAAAATGATTCTAACTTCCTAGATTGTTAATATCGTCAGTGTAATTTCTGCATTTCACAAATTCAACCCAGGGGCCAAATTGGACCATTTGGCGGCCAGATTTGGCCCCTGGACTGCTTGTTTGACACCTGTGATATAGATTATATAGCCTAAATGTCTTCTAAAATTAATGTTTATTTGCAACATAGTATAGCAAACTATTACATGATCAAAAACAAATTGATTTTAGCAAAAAAAAAAAGAAAAAAGTCTCCGTTTTGAATGTCTGGGGTCGCCAGAAATGTGTGATGTTAAAATGGGGTCACGAGCCAACAAAGGTTGGGAACCACTGATTTAATTGGTCTCATTTGTTTGGATTGTGAAAGGCTTAAACAGTTATGGCACACTGAAGACATCATGTTCAGTCAATATGTATTTTAAGGAAGCAGGAGAGTTTTTAATCCTATGTGAGAACAATAATGGGGTGAACCATTACTTTCTCTAGCACTGAAACTGAACATAAGCCATGAGTGGAGATAGTTCTGGTGACTTTGCCTTTGGGTGAAAGAAATTTTTATATACCTCTTTTCCATCAATGTAGCACATAATTTTAAAGCACTGTCAACATTTCAACCAAAGCAGTGCTGAAGACTCGCCCTTTCTGGTGTGGTCCCCATGGAACCTCACTTTGGAAAAAAAATGTGTACCGTGGTCAACGCCAGAGCCAGAGAACCCGTTTTGATCCTGTTGGAATTGTGCCACCATTTACACATATGAGGTCTGGCAATTAAACAGATAAAAAAAAGAAGGACATTTATGGTTTGTGGCAAAGATTGTAAAAAAAAAAAACATGTAGTTTTGTAAGAAACAGTTCAATGCTCATGATGCATCTCACCAACACCAAAACAGCTGATGCCTTGGCATATTTTACCTCAGTCTTTGAGAGTGACAGAAGTATCAAAAGAAGTGAAAATCTTTACATGTCTGGTCCTGTTGAAGCTGCAGAGCAAGGTTCTAATAGTTTTGGATTTTTCATTATAGTTTAGTTTGTTTAGTTTAGACTTTTTTTTCTCTAATTCAGTTACTTTCAATTTGTTTTCAGAGCAGGTTTGCTAGTTTTTTATTAGTTTTTGTATTTTTCTAAATGCTTAGTTTTAGTTTAGTTTTATCATATCTTTTATCTTCCTCATCGTCATATTTAAATAAATCCCATACGGAATTCTGCTGCTTTCTCCCATCTTTAGTCTCCACGTTTACAGGTAGAGTGGGAATGAGAAGCCAACTCTAAACGACAAGTGATGAGAAGTGACAGACCGTGAAGTGCCATATGGTGCCGCCAGCTAAAATTGCTCGATAAATCAATTTCATATCAATCCGACATTGACAAAGACGCAGACGAAGGGAATTTTATCCATGATTTTAGTTAGTTTTACAAGCACACAATACTTTTTCAGTTAGTTGTTATTTTTTCTTTCAATTATAGTTTTTATTTATTTCAGTTAACGAAAATGTTTTTTCAGTTCTAGTTTTCGTCATTTCGTTAGTTTTCGTTAATGATAATAACCTTGCTGCAGAGACATACTTAAAGCTGCCACAAACTGTGACTTTATTGACTTGTAAAACTATGTTTTATATAGACATCATCTGTGTAAATGATGACATAAGTGAAAACGGATGAAAAATGACTTGTCTCAGCACTGCAATACAATGTTTTTCCAAAATAATGTCCAATTGGGCACACCCGGAAGAGACAAGACTTCGGTTCTCTGTTGGTTGGGAATCCACATAGGTCATCCTCAGATTTTTCTCAGGTTTTCCCTTATTCTAAAGTGCGAATCATTATGAAGTGATATTGTTTATAGGGTGGAAGGTAGTGGGAATTTGATGATCTCTGGAACTCCTTGGGGTGACACGGTGGTGTGGCGGTTAGCACTCGTGCTTCACAGCAAGAAGGTCCTGGATTTGATTCTAACACCAGTTGATGGGGGGGTGGGACCTTTCTGGGTGGAGTTTACATGTTCTCCCTGTTTCTGCGTGGGTTCTCTCCGGGTACGCCGGCTTCCTCCCACCATCCAAAGACATGCACTGATTCATCTTAATTGCCCATAGGTGTGAATGTGAGAGTGATTATTTGTCTCTATATGTTCAGCCCTGTGATGGACTGGCGAAATGTCCAGGGTGTACCCCACCTTTGCCTGTAAGTAGCTGGGATAGGCTCCATGCGACCCCAGTGACCCTGGTGAGGATAAGACGGATTCAGAAAATGAATGAATGAATGGAACTCCTTGCCACCAGAGCTCAGAAATACCATTTCATTCCCTCTCTTCAAATCCAAACTCAAAACCCATCTGTTTAGGACCGCTATCTCTTTGTGACCACAAGTGCATTGTCCAATTTTTAACCTGCTGTTTATTTTTTACTCTGTTTTATTGCTTGTTTTATATTTTCCTGCTTACTGTATGGTCTCCTTGAGTGCCAAGAAAGGCGCCTATAAATAAAATGTATTATTATTATTATTATTATTATTATTATTATTATTATTATTATTATTATTATTATTATCTCTGGAGTTTCGGGAAAAAGTAAAAAGTAGCAGAAGAAGGATTAGGCAGGTTATGAACTTCACCAACAAATAATAACTGCAGTAAATAACCTTAAGATCTGTCAAAAAGAGAAGCTGGACTGTGACATGTTACTATGTTGTAATCTGTTTCAACCCTCCATCCTGCAACGACGACAGATTCACTTAAAACTAAGGGATGAGGGTTGGTTCGCTAGGTGGCACCAAGATTCCAAGAATCCTGGTTGAAAGCTGGTTCGGAGCTAATTTGCTGAGAAAAGGCCTGACTGAGAATTACTTAGTGAAATTCAGTGTATGCTTGAGGCTGTCCAGTGCTTTGATGTCCAGTACCACATTCATTCACAGACAACAGTCATTCCGTTCGCCACATTCAGAGATATGCAATTTGGATTTGTGTGGTTTTGTATGCATCATTGCAGGATCATATCCAGCGCTACCTCTCAACACCTCTGCTATTTCTGCCCACAGACTTCTCTTCTCAAAGGTCCAAACTAAGCGTGATTGGTCAAATTCAGCCGCCCTGCTCCCTGGGAACTCTGGACCGTACAGGTTGCATAACTCTCCCTCTCAAAAGGTCTCACTCTATTTCTTTTTCTCCCTTGTCCTCCTTTCAGTAAACACCTCTACTTTGACATGAGTGGCAATTTTCATCTCACTGATTGAAGAGTAAAGCTGCCGCTGGTCCGCCACACAGACTCCTGCCCTGCCCTGCCTTGCTCCCTGTCTCACTTTGTACTATCAGTCACTTAAAAGAACCTCCCCCATAATCTTAATCCTTCAAGTCTCAAGGCCCCTTAAGAACTGAGTCTAAACCCTTGGTGTCTCCTCTGGCCTGTTTTCATATACTCTTGAAACAACAGAATTTATTTTTAAAAAAGCCCTTTTTTTTTCACTCACAAGGCTGTCTTGTGAATAAATCCAAACACGCAAGTTAATAAGTATATTTAGACTCATGGACAACAAACAAAATTCAACCTAATGAGCTGTAATAACACAAAGAACCACTTCATTTCTCCACTCTTAATCTGCCAATAGCCTGTCCCTTTAATAACGCTGCTTAATTGTAATGACTGTGTCTGTTTGTCTTGGGATGAATGAGGCTCTTGGATAGAAGGGAGGCGGCAGGCCTAGACCACAGCAGTAAGGCTGGGCAGTGGTGACGACTAACAGCTCATCAGTATTGGAGACGGAGGGCACCTCATCAAAGACTAAATCAACTAAACTGTCCCCCCGCAGATTAGAGCCGCGAGTGGCCGAAGCCTCGAAGCAGTGACTTAGGATAATCTTAACCTCACCAAAGCCTTAGCTAATATGAAAAGAAAACACAAAACTAACCACAGATTGTGTCTAGACGGAGCCTTAATCTACTCTGATGACTTATTCTAAGAACTTGCAGATGAGGATATTGACATCACTGGTTTAGTTTAAGACGACGATTACGCATAAGCACATACACAGACGTTCGGTGTATATACATATGGTATGGATGCCTATGCAAAAACACTCATGACGTAAAAATTGCAGCAGATAATTGACAGAAAAATGAGTCAAAAACACAGAAGTGACAAAAATATATAGATTTTTGTGCAGAAGCATGTCTATGAAAGCTAGTTTTAAAAAGACAAGAGTTTCACAGTGAGATACCAGCCTTGGGCTACAAAAGCAGTTCATTACAAAGAGGAGCAGTCCTTGTTGCACTGAAATTGTCTGTTGTTTTTAATCTGATTTTGGAGTAGCTATTAAGTATGTGCCTGAGGACATGAAAGCTCTGTAATTTAGTTCAATTCACAATATGCACCTTAGAGGTGATCAGCAAAATCTAAAAAGCAGTTCCAAAGTGAAATGACCATGAGACCCCCCCACAATAAAAGTCAAATAATTTGGTCACATCTTCTGAAACATGAAATATATAATGCTAATATACATGATACTGTCATTGTTTTATGAATAAACAAATAGAAAGATTTTAAAGAAACAAGTTGACATAGAGCAGGGGTGTCAAACTCATTTTAGTTCAGGGGCCACATTCACTCCAGTCTGATCTCAAGTGGGCCGGACCAGTAAAATAACAGGGAAAAAAGTAAAATGACATTATAATAATATTTACATCTATAACGTTTCCTTAAAAATCTGAATAACATGAACAACTCCAAATGTCTTAAGAAAAACAAGTGCAATTTTAACAATGTTCTGCCTCAGTTTATCATTTACACATGTGCGTTACAACTTACATTACAATTACAAATACACAAAACATATAGTACCAGGTAAAATACTGGTAAAATTGCATTTACTTCTCTTAAGACATTTCAGGTTGTTCATATTTGTTTAGGTTTTCACATTTTTTGTAAAAGGATAGTTTGTTAATGTAAACATTTTCATGTAGTTTTACTTTTTTTCACTTAAACAAAGATAAAATATGCAGTTGTCATTATTTATATGTTATTATGATACTATTTTACTGGTCTGACCCAGTTGAGATCTAATTGGTCTGTATGTGGAATCTGAATTAAAATGATTTTGACACCATTGATTGTTAATATCTTCAGTGTAATTTTTGCATTTCACTAATTCATTCTAAGGGCCGGATTGGACCCTTTGGCGGGCCGAATTTGGCCCCCGGGCCACATGTTTGACACCTGTGACATAGAGGATCATTCATTTACATGCAGGTAATGTTTAACCTCTGAATGGAATGAATGTGGTCATTTCGATGGAGAGCAGCAACAAAATAATCAGTAGCCCAATATGATAACTCCAGCCCTGTGGCGTTTATGGAGTTTATTACGGCATGCGACACTGACAATATGCGAGGAGCAAAATAACATGACTCCTTTACGTTTCCCTCTCTGCTTTAGTTGATGTTCCTGCATGATGAAAGCATCCCATAATCCCGCTGGAATGACAGTGGACAAAACACGGATAAGAGCGGGGAGGAAATTGCAGTACAAACAGCCTGATGAGTGCCAGAGACATGGCCCAGTGAATATGGTCTGATCTGTGTTTGCACAGTACCAAAGCATGCAGATTGAAGCTCAAAGCTCTCGTCTTTGTGTGTGTGTGTTGTATTGAGCAACCAGTTGAGGTTTGGTTATCAACAGTGAGTGAGGCCAACAGGTGATTCAGGAGAAGTCTCCTCTAAAAAGATGGATTCCCATGGGATTTGTGGGCAGCGTTTTTTTTTTCCTTCACCTATTTCCTCTCATAGATCCTGGAGGTGTGATCAGAATGACTTTAAGTGAGATCTGATGTGGATTATTGACAGGCAGAATCTGACTCACAACAAACATCTCTTTTTCACACGAATTGAGCAAGGCGCAAGGTTTTGGATGATAATCTTTTCTTCCTCTCAGAAAGCGTCTAATTGCATTGGCTGGCAAGCCCACACAGAATGGAATGCAGTTCTGAATGGTGTGTTTACGCAGGTCGTTTTTATGCGAAGTGTATGTTTGCTCTCATATTGCATATAATTTGCCCAATAACACTAGCATCTGCTATTTACTTACCACAAAGTTTAAGTGGATTAACTCTTTATGTTCTAGTCTGAACAGCAATATAAAAAAATGAAAAAGAAAGAAAAAAAAAAAAAAACAACCCAAAAAAAGACTGCATTTTTTTCTGCTCTAGAAATTTAATCGTAGGTTTGGAATTAAGAATTTGGCTCTTGTGCAGCGCAGACATCCCAAACATCATATTAAACTGCTGTTCTTTGGACTCTCAGCCGTCCAGTGGCTATTCAAATTGTCGTAGACGCCACAGACACAGATATTAAAAAGACATTCACGTCCAAAATCATTGTTGGAGCAGCTGTAATAGGTGGATAGTGTCTATTCCCATGCTCGCATTGTTCCTTAACATACAGCCATGGCTAAATCAGTGGCGCCACAGCCACAGAAGCAGGTAGTAATAAAGCTCTGGATGGTGGCCCATAGATGTGTTAGTTGATGTGTTACTCAGAGGGCCCCTATGAAAAGACCCCAGGCGCCTATCCCAGTGCCTGTCTCCACAGCACTAAGCGACCATTAGGCTGAATTTTAAGGGCAAGACATTTAGGCTGCTGTCATCTTGTGTCAGTCCACCACAGGGACCACGCCGTGGTTAAACAGGCTCGTAAATAAACACCACACACATACACACAGGGAGCTGGGCTGTGGTGCTGCTGCTGGTGGTGGGGGAGTTGACCGCAGGTTTGGACCAGCGCTCCTTTCAACGCGCCCCTCACCCCACCCCCGCCAGCAGCTCCACGAAAACGCCAGACCTAACCTTCAGCTTCATAATTCATCGACTAGACTGATGGCTCCCCACACTAGGAGTTGCTTTCTGTCTTGCATTCTCACTGTTTTGCACTCACACACACACACACATGCATGCACACACACACACACTTTGCATCTGCCTCACACTGTCCCCTGGCTGTTCTCGGAGGCTACACATGATGGTGGCGACAGCAGTGATGGAAAAACTGAGGGCTTCTTTCTGAGCAGCCCTGGGGTCCCACCAACCCCTCCCTCGTCTATTCCTCACCCTCTGCCTCTGTCTCTCCCCTGTCTGTCTTCTTCTGGAGTGGAGACCACACAGATGTTCCAAACCACATCCAAGCCGTCTGGCTGTGATGAGCACATTCGCACACAGAGCGTAAGCTAACAATCTGCCAACAGCTAGAATGTGTCTGACTATGGCCTAGTGCTAATCTTTGTCTAAGACAAGGGCCACTGGAGCTAAAACTGAAGCTGGTTACATAATGCTGCTAGACTTATTTGGAGACACACATAATGGCAAATTATCACATGGAATATGGGATGAGCTGTTGCTTTGGAAACAGGGCGAACAACTTAATAGCTCCCATTGAAGACTCTTGACTGTCAGCAGTAATAGTTTGATCATCAAAAATAAGACCAAGTATAACAGTGTTTGCAGAAAGGCTTGTGCATGAAATCACTCAGAGCAATGAAAAAGAAATGAATATACTGAGCAATAAAGCCACGGATTAAGAATGCATTATAGTCAGGAACAGCTTAAATGGTGTGATTGAGACAGATTCCACTGAATAAAGAGGAATATAACAAGAAGTACTGAATGCCACGTCCTCTTTGAGTAATCAGCCATCTTTACCAGCCTCACAGACATCAATGCAAGTATGTCTCAGCCCCTGTCATTTAAAACAGCTACTGTTTTAATGCACCAAAAACTAGTCAAACCCCTCAATTACTCCTTATGTGAATACTGTGTGTGTGTGTGTGTGTGTGTGTGTGTGTGTGTGTGTGTGTGTGTGTGTGTGTGTGTGTGCGTAGAGTGCATACTCATATGAAGTCTGTGGTTTGGTATGGTTTGGGGGGGTGTGGGAAAGTGTGGTTAGAACTACACTCACACAAATAGCGGTTTTCAGTGTGAGCAGACAGTGAAATTCTCATTTTAAGACAACAACAGTGTGTACCTCGAGGCTCGCCAATAGCCAAACCACACAATGTTTAAATCATTTTGGCTTAATTGCTTTTTAACAAGGCTCCCTACTGCGTTGACATTATACATTAACACTGTGGGTGCTGAAAGCTCACAGTCTGACAAGTCTAGCCACGTACAGCTGTGTCAGAATAACACAAGAGAGCCTTTCTGTGAAAAACTCCATTACGCTCTTCACAAAATCAACGACAATATGAGGAAAATTGAAGCACGAAGGATTAGATTCTGTTTGTTTGTCTCAAGGCAATATTATAAAAAAAATAGAGCTAGGTAAAATGTTTCTGCTGAATGAATATATTGAACTCTCCTTGTGGAGTGCACTTTGGCAGATATAGGATGAGATATGATCTGACCTTGCAGGCAGCGATAGAACAGTGCATGATACATGGTACAAACACAGGACTACTAGTCATAAACCCCTTCATTAGGAGTGCCAGACAGTGTGGAGCATGTATTTTACTACACACCCAACATTTCGGATAGAATATAACCTTTGGGCGGGATGTCGTAGAACTGAGCTGCAGTGTGTGTGCGTGTATGAGCGTCTGACCTATCTGTCAGTTAAACCTTACTTTTGGGTTTTGAGTACATTTCCAAAATAACAATGTGCAGCACAGAAATTATAAAGTACTCAACATGTACAATATATAGTTATGGAAACCTAAAAACATCTAAGATGACTTCTAAAATGTCATTAAGTCGGATGGCACACGCTTTGCACACACAACAGACGACCAAGGTATAGAAATGTCAAAACAAAACACTCCAAGACATCCTAATATCCTTGAATTAGTTTGAAAACAGGTCCCCAGATAGCTCCGGCTGCGGTCATTGGGCGCCTATTTTGGAGAGGCACAGTCTTAAATAGCTGCAGGAAATGAGGAGATGATGATGGACTTGAATCTACCCTCTGCCTAAGCACCGCTCTCCAAAAATAGGAGTGATCTGTTGTCCTCTACATGCCAGCGAGAAAGAAGAAAAATAATCAGATTGGAAGAAATGTTAAATGATTGGGTAACTAATTAGGCTTAAAAGCTTGAAAGAGAAAATGCATGAAAACTGTCATAATAAACAAAAACACTAAAAATCAGCTGTAATGCATCAGTTTCATATCAGTATAGAGTAATAAGATCTAATATAAATAAATACAATAGTTGTTTTTGCATGGGTTCATCTGTTCAAGGCTCAGTCTGACTCACTAATGTCATAAATAAAACCTCTTAACAGCATTTTTAACTTGGTGAACAAATAATCCCAACTAATAAACATAACTACCTATGGTACGGTTCAGATGAGAGTTAAAGCTGAATATCAACTTTAATTTCCTGTTAGTCAGTACCAGCTAAAACCAGATGTCACCCCACAGCTGTGAGTTTCAGGCGCCATCTTGTGGTCATCTGTTTCCAGCATCTGTGCATGAGGTTGAACACACAAGTCCTAATTAACATGAGATGAATGCACTTTCAGACTGCTCTAAGCACATAATAAAAGAAAACATTCATATTATACCTTTCATAAAAGCCTTTTTAAAATGCTGCTCTAAAAACAAGTAATAGAAAATGAATACAACATATTTTTGCTTGTGTTAAGCAAAAAAAAAATCTGCCAGTGGAAGTGAAGATTCTCTCAGTAAGATTTCTTGAAATAGGGCATTATGTTTAAACCAGGGGTGATCTTGAAATTAGCTTCTAGAACTCATTCTTAGCTGTATTTTATTAATATTGTGAAGTTTTGTGTTTCATAATAAACTTGTGATGCTCAAAAGTAGTGTTTTCCCTCTCAAAAGTAACATTGTCTTTATTTTCATCCTCTTCATTTTTAGTATATTTAATTAATTTGTGACACTGTTCTAGATGTAAGTCCAAAGCCTACATGAAATAAGATTAGAAATTGGTATTTTGAGACTAAATGTCAAGAAAATAGAATTTCTGACTAGTATTAGGACACAGGTGTCAAACATGCAGCCTGGGGGCCAAAACCGCCCGCCAAAGGATCCAATTTGGCCCATGGGATAAATTTGTGAAATGCAAAAATTACACTGAAGATATTAACAATCAATGATGTTAAAATCATTTTAGGTCAATTCAATCTAAAGTGGGTCAGACCAGTAAAATACTATCATAATAACCTATAAATAATGAAAAAAAGCTATTTTTTCCTCTTTGTTTCAATGTAAACAAAGTAAAATTATACAAAAATGTTTACATTTACAAACTAGCCTTTTACAAAAAATGTGAATAACCTGAACAAATAAGAGCAGCCTGAAATGTCTTAAGAGAAGTATGTGGAATTGTGCCAATATTCTGCCTGTTACTAAATATTGTGTGTATTTGTAGATCCACTGTGATCTGTAAGCTGTGATGCACATGTGTAAATGATAAACTATGGTGCAATAGTGTTCAAATTGCACTTATTTTTCTTATGAATTTTCAGGTTGTTTGTATTTGTTCATGTTATGTTCAAGTACAGTTTGTATATGTAAACATTTTCATTACAGAATTTTACTTTTTTCACTCAAAAACATAGAGAAAACTTTTGGAGTTGGTATTATTTATAAGTTCTTATCCTATTATTTTACTGGTCTGGCCTTCTATATATCATAATAGGCTGTATGTGGTCCCTGAACTAAAATGAGTTTCACACCCCTGCATTAGGAAATGTTAATATTGTCCAACCTGTCATTTACTTGTGTTTACCAGTAATACTGTTCAAAATTCAAGACATTCACTTACTTCTTATAAGACAGAAAAATAAAAAGAAGTCTTGCAAACCAACATGAATGCATTTAGAAAGTGAAAAAAAACCTCCTCTATTACAAAAATAAACTTTTACAACATTCTAATCTCTCCATTAATTATTATTCTCCCGTTAAAAGCATCACACCACATAGTGAAAAGCTGCTAAAATAAAGGCCAGATAGGGGCTGATGTAATGGTGACTAATGGGTTTGGTAGCAAATGGCATCAGATTTTAAAGTAATCACAGCATTCATTATCGCTTTTCTGCATCTTTTCTGTTTTTATTAAGCAGACATAACATACTGTGCGAATATGTATCCTGTATGACTGGCAGGTGGAGTGACTTAAAGTTTATTAATATTTCATTGCTATGACATTTAATAACGTAACCTCACCCTTCAAGATCCACATTTGCAAAGAAAGTAAATCCGCGGAAATGTTACAGCAAAGACTGCTCAACTACTATATTAAATAAATATAGTAACGGACAGCAAGTAATAATAAGATGAGCGTGGCATGGGGGGAGAGTTTTAATAAAATCTATGGAAAATATTTGGGTTCTTTAGGGGAAAAATAGGCTATCTATGTTTTTAGTGGCCATTCACAGTTTCTTAAAGCGTCTCTCTGTAGGATTAACAGCTTTGCACTCGTCTTCAGGGTCATACAGGGATTCCTAAAGTTATTCTCAGTTGGGTTCAGCTGCTATCGCACTGATCAGAGTTTCAGCTCCACTGCACTCCAGAGGAAATCTAATTAGCAAGCAATGATGTGCTGCAACCTGAAGAAGCAGGTTAAGTGTAATCTTAACAGGTGGCTGAGCCCTGGGCGAAACTGGAAAGGTGAGAGCCAAATTGATCAGCAGTAAAATTAGAGCCCTCTGGATGCCCCGAAGAGAATTCACAGAATGTTTATGAATTGCACTTAAGTGTGGTTAATCAAGCTGTGGCCTTTGGGGAAGCTTTGATGAATTTAGCATCGATCGGGAGCAGCTGAAGCTCGTACAATAACAACACTTGTCAGCAGGATTAATGAACTATCAACAGCATCAGAACTCGATAATGCCTTCATCGGTCCCCAGTGGAGTGAGGACAACACATAGCCTATGCCACGTGGTCAGAAGTGTGTGGACACCCACGTATCAAAAACATATATGATTTGTACAATGAGACAATTATTAACCCACAAAGACCCAAACATCCACCGGCAACCAAAATCATCCACTGATCTAAAATGTTTAACCCTTTCACTCCAGCGGACTGTTATTTTACATCTGTTCTCTTGTATATTCATGGGTTTTGTTGTTTTAGTTCCATATCAGCCAACACTGTGGACGCTTATGCACCATCCCATAATACACTGACATTCATATCATTAATGTGTGCGACGGACTGCAGTTGGACAAGTAAGAGTGAATGGTTGGATGTGAATGAATATTTTACATAGATGGAGTTATAGAAATGCTTTTTTTTTTTTTTTTTTTTTTTTTTTTTTTTACTTTTTTTTAATGTTTTAGTTTTTATTAATGTCTGTTTTTTTATGAGAACATAAGCCAGTTCAGGGACTACAGGTGAAAATGAGCACTGGTGCTACAATCTGGCACACTACATCTGTCCTTTTTAAGGCTAATGTGTATTCTGCATTGTCCTTGTCTAAATAAATAAATAAAATGGACAAAAAAAAAAAACTTTGCTGTTCTTGATAAACCTGATCTGCAGTAATATGTTGTAATGTAAATTAATTGCTAATTGTTATTAGATTGTAATTAACAGTTTTCTAAATCAAAAAGTTGTTTGTTTTTTTTTTGCATATTATCGCCAGGAATTGAGTAACAACTAGTATTTAGAGTATAATAAAATGTGAGAAAACAGCATTAGTGGCTTTAAAAAGGGTTTTATTTCATAGTTTTCACACAGTTTATCAATTTCTGATAATGTGTGTTTCTTTGCTTCAAAATTTAAACACATGGTGTCCAGCTGAGTGGACATTTTTGAAACTCTATAAAAAAAATAGGTTCATTAAAAATTTTTTCGATTGCATTGTTTTTTCATGCCTAAAGAGGAATAAAAACACTCAGGAAAAAAATCTTGACTAAGGTTCTCATAATTCATGCATGAAAGGGTTAATAACTTCTCAACCACTAAACCTATCAATATATGAAACTAATGCAGGTCAAATGCAGTTTGTTGTCTTTTTATGGTCATCACATATGACCCATTTGGACGTTCATCTTCTACAACATCGATTCACCAGTGAAACCCATGGGGTCTGATAAATTTACAGTTATTGATATCTGTGATGAAAATATCTTATTTTTTTCTCTGATAAAATAACCCTTAACTTTACTCTGATCTTTTGTGAACATCTACATCACAGGTGTCAAACATGCGGCCCGGGGGCCAAACCTGGCCCACCAAAGGTTCCAACCGGCCCACGGGATGAATGTGTGAAATGCAAAAATTACACTGAAGATATTAACAATCAGTTCACATACAGACACATATAGACCAATTAAATTTCAAGTGGGTCATCATAATAACATATAAATAATGACAACCCCAAATTTTTTCTTTGTTTTTTGGTGTAAAAAAAGTAAAATTATATGAAAATGTTTACATTACCAAACTATACTTTTATAAAAAATGTGAATAACCTGAACAAATATGAACAAATGGAAATGTCTTAAGAAAAGCAAATGCAATTTTACCAATATTCTGCCTGTTACTAAATGTTTTGTGTGATTGTAATGCAAATTGTAATGCACATATGTAAATGATAAACTGAGAAACCGAGGTGTAATATTGTTAAAATTGCACTTGTTTTTCTTAAGACAATTTAAGCTGTTCATGTTATTTAGATTTTTAAGGAAACTTTGTAAATGTAAACCTGATCGTAATATAATTTTACTTTTTTCACTGCTATTATTTCATTGGTCCGGCCCACTGCAGTTCAATTTGGGCTAAATGTGGCCCCTGAATTCAAATAAGTTTGACACCCCTGATCTACATGATAAGTAAATTAAATATAGGAAAATACCGGATTTTCACAGGAAAAAAAGGCAAAATGTAGAGGCTAATATTCTAAAAAAAAAAAATGGTATGAAATCACTTGAGAAATGTTAAATAGAGAGAAAAATATTTGGGAACTGCCACAAAAGTAGCAGTGGGTCTTTATGGGTTAAAGAGGATCCATCCTCCTTCAACCTGACATGACAATGCATATATTTAACAAAATGTCCTGCACAGATGTCTGACCTTAACCCAGTGTTGTTCAGCCTTGGGGTCGGGACCCCAAGTGGGGACGCCTGGAATTCAAATGGGGTCCCCTAAAATTTCTAGTTATTAATAAAAATAAAAATAAAAAGTTACTACTAAAAAATATATGGTGAGTTGAGAGAGACAATCCCAATACATAAAAACATGACAAACTCTGAAGTTGAAACTGAAGCACTGTGGTACTGTTTATCTTTCAAATGTTCATTGTGGTCAGTTTAAGATGCTGCAGCTCTTTCATAATTGATAGTTTGAGTTATTGTTTGTCTTCATTTTAATTTTATTTATTTATTTATTTAGACAGGGACAATGCACAATATACATTAACCTTAAAAAGGAGAGATGTAGTGTGCCAGGTTCTAGCACTAGTGCTATTTTCCACCTGTAGTCCCTGGGCAGGCTGATGTTACCATTAAAAAAAACAGACATTAATTAAAACTAAAACATTAAAAAACAGAAAAAAAAGAAGAAGCATTTTTATACTCCATCTGTATATCATTAAAAAAAACAGGCATTAATAAAAACTAAAACATTAAAGAATAGTTAAAAAAAGAAAAGCATATTTATAACTCCATCTGTATAAAATATTCATTCCCATCCAACCATTCACTGTTATGTCCCACTGCAGTCTGTCACACACACTCTAAACATGTTTACATCACATTAAATTATGGCTACAGGTTTGGTTTGACAGTAGCTGTTTTTTCACCATGTGGAAGAATGTGTGATAGTTTGTAATTGTTAGTCGTTCTGTTGGTAATGTGTTCAGTATTAACTGTCAGCCTTGTAAATCCAAGCTGGACTGACTGTACATACCCTGACCAAGGAAAATTAAATTCTCACTTTGTGCAGTAATCTACACCTGGCTTTTCTGCCTTTGTCCATAATAATATACATTATATAGACTAAATTTAATCTAAAATTAATATTTATTTGCAACATAGTATAGCAAACTATTACATGATCAAAAACAAATTAATTTTCGTAAAAAAAAAAAAAAAGTCTCTGTTTTGAATGTCTGGGGTCGCCAGGAATTTGTGATGTTAAAATGGGGTCACGAGTCATAAAAGGTTGGGAACCACGGCCTTAACCCCTCCCAGCTCCACAGAACCAACTGTAAGCCTGGCACTACCATCCACATTAGTACCTAACACTTTTGTGGCTCATTGGCAGTGAACGCCTGCAGACAGGTTCCACAGTACTGTCAGAATGTGAAAGCTGTGATAACACTGTCCACAGGTGAGTTATTCAGCTGTTGTTCTCAAGTGGGGTTTTTTCGGACTCTCTATTCCACTGTCGTGCTAAATAGTATATCACATAAGTGATGAGAAGAACAAACAGTAATGAATCTTTTATCAACAAGACATTGTAAATCCACAGCCTCAAGGACATGAAATGTGACAATGATGTGTTACCGACCTAATTATAAGTACATATCTCCACAGGTTTACGCTGCTAACACTATTTGAGAAACATCATTTTACGCTCTACAAAGCTGTAATGGACTTTTTTTTCCTCCTCATTTTCAGATAGTGAATTAATGTAAAAATGGGTGAAAAAAACTACATATCAGCGTCAATATTTAAAATAGCCTACTGCTGCATCAGGTAGGTACACAACCTGTACAAACGAACGAACGAATGAACAGATAGATAGATAGAAAGATAGAAAGATAGATAGATAGATAGATAGATAGATAGATAGATAGATAGATAGATAGATAGATAGATAGATAGATAGATAGATAGATAGATAGATAGATAGATAGATAGATAGATAGATAGATAGATAGATAGATAGATAGATAGATAGATAGATAGATAGATGAATGAATGACTAAATAAATAAATGGATGAATAAATAAATAAATAAATAAATAAATAAATGAGTGAATAAATAGTGAATAAATGAGTGAGTAGAAATAAATAAATATGTAAATAAATACACACATACAAACATACATACATACATACATATATACATACATACATACATACATACATACATACATACATACATACATATATACATACATACATACATACATACATACATACAAACATACATATATACATACATACATACATACATACATACATACATACATACATACATACATACATACATACAAACATACATATATACATACATACATACATACATACATATATACATATATACATATATACATACATAAAAATGTGTCCTATGTGTCCTCCTTCTTTCTCAATAACTGCCTTCACACGCTTCCTGAAACTTGCGCAAGTGTTCCTCAAATATTCAGGTGACAACTTCTCCCATTCTTCTTTAATAGTATCTTCCAGACTTTCTCGTAATAGTTTTGCTCATAGTCATTCTCTTCTTTACATTATAAACAGTCTTTATGGACACCAACTATTTTTGAAATCTCCTTTGGTGTGACGAGTGCATTCAGCAAATCACACACTCTTTGACGTTTGTTTTCCTGATTACTCATATGGGCAAAAGTTTCTGAAAAGGTATGGATAATAGTGTTAGGTATGATTATGACATCAATATATGTTTGGTTTCAAAACAATTGACGTAGTGCCTGCTGAGAAAAAACAACTAAATGTTCATTGTAAATTTTGCTTCCCCACCCTGTATAAAAAAAAAATTAATGTGTTTTCTCACATTTTAACATACTATAATACTAGTTATTAGTCAGATAATATGAAAAAAAAAAAAAAAGTTCTTGTGAAAAAAAAACCAACAACTGTTAATTACAGTCTAATAACAATTACCATTTGATTTACACTCAAATATGTTACTGCAGATCAGGTTTATCAAGAACAGCAAAGTTACAGTAATGGTATGAATGTCAGTGTATGAATGATGCACCTCATTGCAAAAATCTAAATTTTACCAAGTGTAGTCTCCTCATTTCTGGTAAGAATATCTCATTACACTTAAAATAAGACATAATCACCTAAAGATTAACTTTTCAGTGAGATATAAGAACTGATTTTTAGACAATAGATCTTGAAAATCTTATTTCAAGAAATCTTACCAGGATCATTTTCACTTGTTCCTTTGGCAGATTTTTTTGTTTGAATTAAGCAAAAAAAATCTTGAATTAAGTAAAAAAAAAAAAAAAAATCTGCCAATGGATCAAGTGAAACAGATTTGAATAGCTGTCCACTGTAGTGACCACTATGCATGAAAGGGTTAATCTCTATATTTTAGTCTTTATTGAAGGAAAAATGTGTTTGGCATGAACAGTATTACACAGCACCTTCTATAATGGCTCTGTTCCAGTAACCAGACCACACCAGCTCTGTTTCCTCCTCAGTACTGAACTATTTCAGTCTCTCCCCATGCCAGCTCCAAGGGAGACCAGCTATGGTTTAATGAAGAAAAGTTCCCTGAATAACAAAAATAATGACACACAAGATGCATGGCATGAGCTGTGATTTCAGCAGCTGCTTATACACACACACACACACACACGCACGCACGCACGCACACACACACACACACACACACACACACACACACACACAGCTTCAGTATCTGGGTTCAGGATTATGAAAAATATGGAAATATGACATTTTTTTCTTCACTTCTTCCCTTTATTCTTATTTCCTCAGTGGATAAAGATTACCAGACACACTGTAAAAAATGACCGTAGAATTAACACCAAAAAGTTGTAAAATTGCAACATAAAAAAACTGTAAGTGACAATACAATGCAAAGTTGTTGATTTGAAAAGATTCTTGTGTTAATGATTAAGTCAAATACAGTTGTAGTTTTTTACAGAAAGAGTATGTTAAAACCAGATTTTTACGTAGAAATTGTGTGTTTCTATTGTTTTCTGAAAATAAAACTGTAAATTTAAAAACAATGTGGTGCCGTTTAAATTGGAAGACCATAATGTTGAAATAACAGCCAATTCTCATACTATTTTTTTTTTTAAATAAAAAAGTAAATGTAACATTTTAAACATGTAAACATCACTGAAATCCAGTGTTAAATCTACACATTTAAAATGTTAAATCTACATGTTTAAAATGTTAAATCTACATGTTTAAAATGTTAAATCTACGCTTTTAAAATGTTAAATCTACACGTTTAAAATGTTAAATCTACACGTTTAAAATGTTAAATCTACGCTTTTAAAATGTTAAATCTACACGTTTAAAATGTTAAATCTACGCTTTTAAAATGTTAAATCTACACGTTTAAAATGTTAAATCTACGCTTTTAAAATGTTAAATCTACACATTTAAAATGTTAAATCTATGCTTTTAAAATGTTAAATCTACACGTTTAAAATGTTAAATCTACACGTTTAAAATGTTAAATCTACGCTTTTAAAATGTTAAATCTACACATTTAAAATGTTAAATCTACACGTTTAAAATGTTAAATCTACACGTTTAAAATGTTAAATCTACATGTTTAAAATGTTAAATCTACATGTGTAAAATGTTAAATCTACGCTTTTAAAATGTTAAATCTACACGTTTAAAATGTTAAATCTACATGTTTAAAATATTAAATCTACGCTTTTAAAATGTCAAATCTGCATGTTTAAAATATTAAATCTACACGTGTAAAATGTTAAATCTATCCTTTTAAAATGTTAAATCTACACGTTTAAAATGTTAAATCTACATGTTTAAAATGTTAAATCTACATGTTTAAAATGTTAAATCTACACATGTAAAATGTTAAATCTACATATTTAAAATGTTAAATCTACACGTTTAAAATGTTAAATCTACATGTTTAAAATGTTAAATCTACATGTTTAAAATATTAAATCTACACGTTTAAAATGTTAAATCTACATGTTTAAAATGTTAAATCTACACGTTTAAAATGTTAAATCTACACGTTTAAAATGTTAAATCTACATGTTTAAAATGTTAAATCTACATATTACTCTGTAAATATGTTTATGGTTTGATGTATTTTTTACAGTATTGTTCTGGTAACCACAGCTGCCACTTTTTTTCTATAAAAACAAGGGGATTTTTTTTATTGCATATTTTGTTGACTTCAAAATATGCAAAAATCTTACCTGACCTTCAAACCTTGACCCTTAACAATAGCATGTTTTTGTTGTGATTGTCTGTTTCTGCTGCAGCCATTTTCACAGAACTTGGAGGACAGACAGGACACAGATCAAGGACAAACCCATTAAACTCTGGAGCATAACCATATGGTTGAATTATGTTTTTTTTTTTTATTCTGAAATGGGGGGTTTGACTAAATTACAGCACTGTGGGACCTTGATGGAGGTATTTGCTCTCAGAGTGCCCTTCTAGTTTTATTTTGGTTTGGTTTTAAAGCAAGGTTCTGCCCTCCAGGTCTGAGCATGCAATGGTGACAGATAGGTATTATGAGGAGTTTCCTCCTGCCTCCGTTGGGGATTTGTTATAATCTCCTTTAGAATGAGTCATGGATAGATTAGCATATTGCATGCTGTAGGCCAGGATATCCTATATAGGCTATGCTAACAGGTAAAAGTCAGGAGGCTCCCTGGTGGACTGGGAATGTGACCAGCACCCACCTGTACATGGGAAACACATTCCTGAGACGGTGGAAATGGCATGTATGAATTAGCCACTCCTCCGGTGTGCACAGAAAATCACATATGCATGTTTATGTTGTGGCTTCAGTTATCCAACATATTTTTACCCTGCGCCTCGAAGGGGAGGCAAGGGGTATTTTGGTTCGGTTTGTTTGACTTTTAATACTCTAGCACCAGAACTATTGATTGAGTTCATACCAAATTTGGTTTATAGATTGCCAGTGACCCAGAATAGATCCCATTACATTTTGGGAAAAGTGGGTCAAAGTTACAATTTTTTAGGAATTTTTTTATTTTTACCCATTTACTTATAATGGGCAAAATTTCAAATGTCTGTAGTAAGGTTATAATAGTTTTGGATTTTTCATTATAGTTTAGTTTTATTTAGTTTTGACTTTTTTTTCCCTCTAATTCAGTTAGTTTTAATTAGTTTTTATTTGTTTGCTAGTTTTTAATAATTTTCGTTATTTTCTAAATGCTTAGTTTTAGATTAGTTTTGTTTTTTTTCGTATATTTTCTCTTCTTCGCCATCATATTCAATTAAATCCCAGACAGGACTCTGCTGCTTTCTCCCAATTTTAGTCTCCATGTTTCCAGGTAGAGTGGGGACCAGAAGATGACTCTAAACAAGTGACAAGAAGTGACGGACAGTGAAATATCATATGGTGCCAGCAGCTAAAATTATTTGAGGGAAAAAAATCACTTTTGTATCAATCCGACATCGACAAAGACAAAAACAAAGGGAATTTTATCCATAATTTTAATACGTTTTAGTTAGTTTTGTAAGCACAAAATACTTTTTCAGTTAGTTATTGTTTTTTTTCTTTTAATTGTAGTTTTTTATTTATTTCAGTTAACGAAAATGTTTTTACAATTCTAGTTTTCGTCATTTTGTTAGTTTTCGTTAACGATAATAACCTTGGACTGTAGCAGCAGAACTACTGGTTGAATTCACACCAGATTAACTTTATAGATTGCCTGTGACCCAGAATGGATCTCATTACATTTTGGGAACAGTAGGTCAAATTCATATTTCTAATGAATTTTTATAAAATCTTCCCATTTTCTTATAATGGGTGAAATATGTGTGAGGGGCGGGGCTTGTTGTGCCTGGCACCACTTGTTACACATTTCTTATTGCGCTGTTTACATGTGTCAGAAGAGCAGCTGCTGTGTTTGCCTGCACTAATTGAGTTCATGTCTGCAACACAATACTACGGCCGTGAATTCTGTTGGTTTCTGAGACAATGTAAAGTGGTGTTTATTATCCCCCCGCCTGCCAAGAGGGTGGGGGTATATAAATACACCAGCAATTCTAAGATTTTCGTCCAACCAATTTCTTGTAGATGGTTCACCCAATTCTTTTCAAAATTGACTCATATATTCTTTACCACTAGGAGAAGGGCAGTGCAGTTTGATGCTGGAATTTCATCTTTTTTTTTTTTTTTTTTTACACATTTGTGAAAATGTCATCTTAGAAAATTTGCCCAACCCATTTCTCAGACAGTATTCACCCAATTCTTATCACATATGTTCTTTACATGTGTCTTTTTCCAACTTTTTTTTTTTTTTTTCCAAATTTTTGAAGAGTTTTTGAAAAGACTGCAAGTTAAGATAGTGAGCAGGAGGGGGGCACTCTTGTGTGACCAGGTGGGGGTATTAGTAAGCTCTCTTTACTTTATCACTTGCCTTATACTGCAATTATTGTTAGCCTCTTAGCACAATAGCCTATGCCATATTTTTTTGAGGACACAGCCAATGATGCAAAATGAAGCAGCAGCGTTAGGAAAGTAAACACACATATATCATAATTTGGCCAAAAATATGACTTAGGTAATTATGCTCTAAGGATAACGATATGTGAGAAATGTCTGTGTCTGCACTATAATTTTGATTCCTCTGACTATATTCTAGCTTATTTCAGTTATCCTTTTCTTGTGTCTTACATTTCCTAGTGGAGATGCAAGGAAAGATACAAGACTGGAGGAGACAGGAAGAAAGGAAACATTTTTGTTTTTTATTATTATTATTTGTTAGTCTGCTGTGTTTTATTTTTTAAATCGACTGGATCCTCCGCATTTAACTTCCTGTGTGTTTTTTTTATTTATTTATTTGTTATTGATCAATGACCAATTGAACAATATATAATATTACACCAAAGTAGGACAAAAAAAAAATGGACATACAGGGTGGGGAAGCAAAATTTACAATGAACATTTAGTTGTTTTTTCTCAGCAGGCACTACGTCAGTTGTTTTGAAACCAAACATATATTGATGTCATAATCATACCTAACACTATTATCCATACTTTTTCAGAAACTTTTGCCCATATGAGTAATGAGGAAAGCAAACGTCAAAGAGTGTGTGATTTGCTGAATGCACTCGTCACACCAAAGGAGATTTCAAAAATAGTTGGAGTGTCCATAAAGACTGTTTATAATGTAAAGAAGAGAATGACTATGAGCAAAACTATTACGAGAAAGTCTGGAAGATACTATTAAAGAAGAATGGGAGAAGTTGTCGCCCGAATATTTGAGGAATACTTGCGCAAGTTTCAGGAAGCGTGTGAAGGCAGTTATTGAGAAAGAAGGACACATAGAATAAAAACATTTTCTATTATGTACATTTTCTTGTGGCAAATAAATTCTCATGACTTTCAATAAACTAATTGGTCATACACTGTCTTTCAATCCCTGCCTCAAAATATTGTAAATTTTGCTTCCCCACCCTGTACTTCACAAAATATTTGACATTTCTAATATATATATATATATATATATATATATATATATATATATATATATATATATATATATATATAGATACAAGTGTAGGTAAAATAGATAATAAAAATAAAATAAAATAAGAGCTTGAAGTATAAAAATAGAAATTATATAAATTAAATAAGATCATATACTTGACATAGTCTCCTTGTTTTACTCACTTTAAAATTTATAATGTTGTTCAAATGACCTAAATAATTGGAAAAAGTGCTTTAAAAACAATAATGTTAGGACACTGTGCAAATGTGTGCAAATTTTGTGCAATGAATGTGAAATTTGGCAAATATTACTAAAAGGTTGATGATATATCTTTTTCCTGGATTTATTTTGTCAGTTTGTGAAAGGCCAAATAAAACAGGTCGAACGTTCAATTTATATGAAGGGTCAATTTTGGTGTTTATGAAATGATTTAAATCAATCCAAAACACATGTGAGTAGGTGCAATCCCAAAATAAATGACATGTTGTTTCCTCTGCGTTGCTGCTGGAAGTGAGAAAACATATTACTACAGAAATGAGACATCTTTTCCTCTGAACTGTCATATCATGTGACATCTGTTTGTGATGACATCTGCACAGCTTTAACATCGTCCATAGGGACCACTTATGGGTAGGAGTATGGATTAGTGCACATAAACACTATAAACACTGGCAGATCAGAGGTTAATAATGATGCTTATTTACTCATTTATCAGCTTATTCACAGCAGTGTGTACATGTTTATATACAGTACATATGTGTTTGAGTGTGTATGGAACTATGATTAAACAGTTTAAACAGCAAACACATAATAAAACTACATTCTGTATTAATACTGTGTAAAGATCAGTAGGGTGTGTACACGTACTTCACTCATAAGATACTCAACACATACAAACTGTTTTTACCAGAAGCAAAGTGTTTTTATTTGTATTTTTTGCTGGTACTCCTGTATTCATTAATTCTATCAAAAGAATTTCTATATAATAATAACATAATCTGTCATAAAATAATCACTTTGTCACAGAAATGTATTGCATTCACATGGAAAAATAAAAATCGGCTCTGTTTTTCTGAATTAATGAGATAATTATTATTAAAAATCGGCTCTGTTTTTCTGAATTAACTAGATAATTATTAAAAATCGGCTCTTTTTCTGAATTAACTAGATAATTATTATTAAAAATCGGCTGTTTTTCTGAATTAATGAGATAATTATTTTTAAAAATCAGCTCTGTTTTTCTGAATTAACCAGATAATTATTATTAAAAATTGGCTCTGCTTTTCTGAATTAACCAGATAATTATTATTAAAAATTGGCTCTGCTTTTCTGAATTAACCAGATAATTATTATAAAAAATTGGCTCTGCTTTTCTGAATTAACCAGATAATTATTATTAAAAATTGGCTCTGCTTTTCTGAATTAACTAGATAATTATTATTAAAAATTGGCTCTGCTTTTCTGAATTAACCAGATAATTATTATTAAAAATTGGCTCTGCTTTTCTGAATTAACCAGATAATTATTATTAAAAATTGGCTCTGCTTTTCTGAATTAACCAGATAATTATTATTAAAAATTGGCTCTGCTTTTCTGAATTAACCAGATAATTATTATTAAAAATTGGCTCTGCTTTTCTGAATTAACTAGATAATTATTATTAAAAATCAGCTCCGTTTTTCTGAATTAACTAGATAATTATTATTAAAAATCGACTGTTTTTTCTGAATTAACTAGATACTTATTATTAAAAATCGGCTCTGTTTTTCTGAATTAACAATATAATTATCTAATTAATTCAGACAAACAGAGCCGATTTTTATTTTTCCATGTGAATACAATACACTTCCGTACTTTGTGGCACTTCAAGTTTATATGTAATTCAGAGCAATGACTGGGTTTATTATATGAGAAATCTATAGACATGTCGTGTGAATGACAAGGTGAATGCAGCTCAGTTTAATCTATCTGTTTTCTATTACAGTTTAACAATTGGGAGTCTGTCCCTGGCTTTTCATAATGGCATTCTATATAAGCCACTTTATTTAGACATTTACCAGCTTGACAAGTTACACAGTTAAGTCTGCAATTGTACAGTTTCTTTGGGAATTCATCTATTTCATATCAATGTCATTCTACTCAGCAACCATTTACATTATATTTCCATGCAATGTCTTTTTTTTCCAACTGCTCAGAGAAAAACTGAACTACAATAATGATATGTCCTCAAAACATTGATTACCTCGTTTTTACAGTATACAGTATATGTTTAGTCCGTCCTCTCTGTCTGGAAAGATATATGCCTTATGACTGTCTGTGTAAGACAAAAAAAAATAATGGTGATAAATGGTAATTCATTTTTAAGTCCCATTTGATCCCTGCAACCATCTTGACTTGTAAAATCTTTCTAATTGTGTAAATGGTGGCTTAATTCAAATGGAATAAAAAAATAAAATAAAATACTCTACCTCTTTACTTTAATACTTTACTTTAAATGTTTATTTTTTGGGGGTTTTTGTAAAAGGAGATGCCATCAGACACAATCATCAGAGACAGGCCTTCGTCTGTCTATTTAACGCTGTCATAATAGACATAAAACAGATGAGTTTACGGTGACTGCAGACTGAACAGCCCAGGACTGAACACAGCAGGAGCTCCTTCCTTCCAGCTGCCATCAGACTTTGTAATATAACTGAGCATTAAATTATTGTATGCTATGCATGTTTACAGGTGTTTTATCCTATTTTTTTTTTACCTCACATTTAATGTACATAATATATATTTCATATATCTTTTTTTTTTTGTAACTTCTTACCTTGTGTCTCTAATGTTGGTTGTCTGTTTATGATGGGTCAGTGTGTTTTTTTGTTGTTACTGCTGTTGTAACCAAATAATTTCTGGCAAAGGATCAATAAAGTATCTATCTATCTATCTATCTATCTATCTATCTATCTATCTATCTATCTATCTATCTATCTATCTATCTATCTATCTATCTATCTATCTATCTATCTATCTATCTATCTATCTATCTATCTATCTATCTATCTATCTATCTATCTATCTATCTACAGGGTGAGGAAGCAAAATTTATAATATTTTGAGGCAGGGATTGAAAGACAGTGTATGACCAATTGTGTATGAACATTATAAATTTTAAAGTGAGTAAAACAAGGAGACTATGTCAAGTATATGATCTTATTTGATTTATATAATTTCTATTTTTATACTTCGAGCTCTTATTTTATTTTATTTTTATTATCTATTTTACCTACACTTGTATCTATATATATATATATATATATATTAGAAATGTCAAATATTTTGTGAAGTACAGGGTGGGGAAGCAAAATTTACAATATTTTGAGGCAGGGACTGAAAGACAGTGTATGACCAATTAGTTTATTGAAAGTCATGAGAATTTATTTGCTACAAGAAAATTTCCATAATAGAAAATGTTTTTATTCTATGTGTCCTCCTTCTTTCTCAATAACTGCCTTCACACGCTTCCTGAAACTTGCGCAAGTGTTCCTCAAATATTCGGCTGACAACTTCTCCCATTCTTCTTTAATAGTATCTTCCAGACTTTCTCGTAATAGTTTTGCTCATAGTCATTCTCTTCTTTACATTATAAACAGTCTTTATGGACACTCCAACTATTTTTGAAATCTCCTTTGGTGTGACGAGTGCATTCAGCAAATCATACACTCTTTGACGTTTGCTTTCCTGATTACTCATATGGGCAAAAGTTTCTGAAAAGGTATGGATAATCGTGTTAGGTATGATTATGACATCAATATATGTTTGGTTTCAAAACAATTGACGTAGTGCCTGCTGAGAAAAAACAACTAAATGTTCATTGTAAATTTTGCTTCCCCACCATCCATCCATCTATCTATCCATCTATCCATCTATCTATCTATCTATCTATCTATCTATCTATCTATCTATCTATCTATCTATCTATCTATCTATCTATCTATCTATCTATCTATCTATCTATCTATCTATCTATCTATCTATCTATCTATCTATCTATCTATCTAATATTAATTCCATATAAATCTTATGTAGTTGGGATGTTATTTCTACAGTAAAGCTGATTTACATGTTAATTTGGACGTTCGTAGAACTGTACTGGCTTCACTTTTCAGCCCCTTAGGCTGCAGTCTGCTCCATCACAGGTACATGTCCTTTATTAACCTTTATTTCAGATGTGCTGTTCAAAATGGATCTACTGACATCTAATGCATAGGATGGCATGAGTATTCATTAGATTTGTATTAGATTTCATACGGTTGTATAGGTTCAAAAAAGGAAACTCTGAATCATATTGAGCTTACGGTCTCGTTTTACACTCAAACTGAATATTTGATAACAAGGTGATTGGATATTGAGGCTTTTCAGTGAAGTAGCTCCTCATTCCATGTTACTGTCAAATTGAATGTTAACATATCAGGAGCTACATAGTTCTATGCACGACATCCTCAGAAAGCCAGTGAATATGTGGACTTCTTAAAAAGGTGCCAGACATGCATGTGTTTGTTTCAGGGCTTAAACTGAGGGTCTGAAACAGGGTCTCAACAAGACAATTAGAATAAGTAAGCTGTCACAAGTAGAGCCCAACCCTGTACCTGTCTGGAGCACACATAGACCATACTCACTTCTGTGGAGGAATAATCTCCCTCCATAAAACCTCCAGAGATTTATGAATCTCAGTGAAACACGGTGGTATCTCTGCGTCGCCATTTACATCCACAGATCAACAATAAATGCTGACATATGAACATAAACTGTGGATGAATCTGTTCTGAAGTGGAGTCAGTCATGCATGCTTTCATGTTCATGATACTAAACTGAATCCAGTTCAGTGTACGTAGGTGAAACTAAATCACTGTTACAAAAATAACAGAAAAAAATCCACTTGCTATGGGTGCTTCTATGAAATTGGTCGCTAAAAACAGGACATGGGGGCTACAAATTCAAACCAGATGTAGACTAATGTTATGAAGCAAGTTTGGAAGCACTTTGGGTCTATTTTAAAAATATATACTGAGATAAAAGAGAAAGTATTTTTCAGATAAAACACAATTTTATATTATTTTACATGACATTTAATATAAAAATCTGTATGTAACATGCTACAAAGGACACGAAAATTACGCACTGATATTTTTTGAATATCTCTTTATTCTCTTACAGGTACATTTTGGGAATTGAACTATTTATGCAAGGTATAGTGTTTCACAAAAATGCAAAATCATTTGTGATTTATATGCATTTTAATGGGCAGGTTCTGCATGTAACACAAGTGGACACAATGGGTTACATACAAAACCTGGAATGAGACTGAGATTCTGCGGAATAATCTAAGACCTGAACTTCAATCAACATCTTCTTTATCATTGTTTAAAAAGCATCTGAAAAGGACTTTAATTCATGAAAAAATGTAAGGCTGTATATCATTTGATTTGTACTTGATGATTTGTAATGTGGATTACATTTTTATTGTTTTTACTTTAGTTTATTAATTCAGTTATATTGTATTTTTTAATTCTTTTTTTTTGTGTATTGTTCATTTTGGGGGAGGTATTCATATAAGCCTTTTTTTGGCTTCTAACCTCTCCTGCACAATCTGGTTACTTGTCTGAATGTTATTTTTCTTTTGCTGTTTTTATTATGTGCAAATAAATAAATAAATAAATAGATAAATAAATTCATGAAAAACCCATGTCTGGATTAGAAAAACCACTAGGATCCACAAATTTAACGGAGTGTCTTTATTTATAGTGCTATATAAGACCATTTACAGCCATGTGGGCCAGATAAAGTGCACTGACACCTAGATAGTTTTTCATGTCCCAATTTTGGTCCTACTTTTGGCCCAAATATTTTATTAAAAATTCATTAATTTTTGGATGGCTCAGAGCAAGAGTATAATTTTTTTGCATTTATCAGAGGTCATCATTATGTACATCCAGGGGGGAAATATGTCTAAATTTCTCTTTTATTATTGGGTCTAAAAAGCTGGAAAAGTACCAAATGTACCCAGTTTCATAGAAGCACTCATACAGTGGCCTTCAGTCGATGTTCTCAGCTATATCGGTACAGTTAAGTGTATTAAAAGGAACATTCTCTTTATGCACACTGTTCATTTTTAAAGCTCTCAAAGCAGGTTCCTCTCTTCAATAAATATAAACAAAACCACTGCACTCTACCTTGTCCGCACAACTTTTTTTGCAAGGACAAAACCATATAAAATCTTATAAAGCCAAAGAAATATAGCATGCCAAGTACATGTATGAGTAGGTGCTGTAAAAATGGACATAAAAATATCTATTTTACTGGTGACAAACGTTTAAGGGAAGTAAGCCAGGAGGAGAGCTTGTTACATTTACAGTATTTTAAAATCTTAATATCATTCAGTCATTTAAGAGGAAAGATGAACTGGGAGATAAATATTTCAGATTCCATCAGTGTTTATGATGGTCCAACTGGGGAAGAATTGTTTACTAAAGCGTTCAACCCCGTGCTTTGAATCTCACTAAATAAATTATGTTTCTTCTAGTTTCCCTCTAACGTTGGAGGTCTTTGCCTTGTTTAACAGTTTTCAATGAAAAGTGTTAAATTTCTTTCATTCAGTTTTAGTTTGTGCAGTTGAAGTCTGGTTTCTGTTAATGACATCAGTGCAGTGGTGCAGATGGTCCTGTGGGTTTGGACTGTCAGTTACAGTAGGTGGGACTGTTGCACAGGCAGTTGTTTGAACGGACTCCTTTTCTGTGGTTGCCTGTTCTGTGCACACGTCACAAGTCAGACAAGCTGCTTTCTGGCACAAAGTGTCAACACACCACATTGTGCAGAATCATCACAAGGCAGCGATGTGTGCGTAGTGGTGTGTGATAGTAAAGAGCAGCCATATACCATTTTCATGTGCTATGCATTCGGCCTGATCACAATCAAGGTGTACAAGTATATTTGCATCAGTTATTAATCAGTATTGTAAAAAGATCCCCCCAAAACCATTCCCAAAATGTTTCTTTGGCTATCTTATTACTAGATTTTGCAATCCTCCAAATGTGAAGAAAATTGGATAAAAAGTGATAAAATGGCGACCCAATGAATGTGAAAACGTGCACAATTTTATTCATAAGAGAGAAAAATTATTGTCCATAATGTTTTGTAACACAATAAATAATTCCTACTCAACTCCTGTGTCTTTTTTATTCCAAAATACACACATCACATTGCTTTTCATTTATTGATCATTTTTGTTGAACAGCTGTTTGATCATCAATTCTTATTTTCAGTATTAAGACAATCAACCATTTTGTTCTGAAAACCCTTCTTTTACAGCCCTTTAATTGTAATAATAGAATGGGAACCTGTTATTTTAGTATTATTATGACTAAATATGCACAACTAGACAGATTTTGGTCTGCTCCCTGGCTGCAGAAAATTTGGTAACAATGTGTCAAACGGATGTTTACGTCGAACCGCATGTTTTCAATGGCGCGTTGTTCACCAAAATTCATGTAGTGTCCGTACACCAATATACTTCCATCAATAATATGGCGTATATGCCTTATAGATATATTGTTCAAATATGTTTATTTCCTCCTGTACCAGGAAGACTTAGTTACAGATCTAACAGAGACGTGACCATGTGGTAAACCAGATTTCCATTCCAATCTTGTAGAGTCCGTACACCAGGTAGTGTCCGTACACCATATCAAAATATGTGGGTCTAATTTTATTGTTTCTGTCAATATATGGAATTTTTCAGCACGCATGCTTTGGACACGACATCTATGCAATAAACAATGCATGATTATCCTGAGTGCTGGAACATTTGTATATCTGTGTAGGCATTAAATATGGAGGCTATTAGGCTGGAGTGTCCGTACACCAAATAATTTCTGATTTGACAGGGGTACAAGCCTGTGAAATTTTTAGTAGACACCATAATACAAAAATATTTTGGACTTTAAAAGAGAAATATCAGACAAATAAAATGGCTTGTCTGATTTTTTGATGAGCATTATTATTTTTTTTATCTATATGTGCACCCTTTCTGGTACCCTTGATTGTGATCAGGCCGATTGTAAAATGTGGGTCTGAAACAGTTGAATACTTTACTGGTCCATGTCAATAAAAATCCCTATAAACTGGTGAGAGGAGAAGAGTGATGATGTATATACTAAGTTGCCATTAACTAGTAAGATGGCAGCAGTAAATGAAATCATGCTCTTTCTGTCACTTAAAAGAGTTTCCTTCCATCAGCAACTTTTTTTTTTTTATCTTAGCATTACTACATTAGGCAACAACTGCAACCAACTGCAATTTAATTCTGAAAAGCAATTAACCTACCACTAGTGCGTTGACCCGTGGGGATACACAGGTTCTAAATATGGTAATTATTATGCTGTTGTGTATTCGTGCATGCTGTACCGCATCTGTCCAGCAGTCACCGCCAAAGCGTTCTGGCCATAGCAACTAGATCATAAGGCTATTGTATTCCAAAATTGCTAATATCTACCAAAATATTGGTCCGATCAACTTGTCGTTTTCACTAGCCTCTTCCTTGACCAAAAATACATAAGTATGCCAAACTGCAACAGTCAGCTCTTTCCAGATTTTTTGTGAATCCCCAGACACACATACACATACACACATACAGAGGCCACTTGGCTTGTATAATATAGATCACAGGTGTCAAACATGTGGCCCGGGGGCCAAATCCAGCCCACCAAAGGGTCCAATCTGGCCCGCGGGATGAATTTGTGAAAAACTGCAAAAATTACACTGAAGATATTAACAATCAATGGTGTCTAAATCATTTTAATTCAGGGTCCACATACAGACACATACAGTCCAATTAGATTTCAAGTGGGTCAGACCAGTAAAATATTATCATAATAACTTATAAATAATGACATCCCCAAATTTTCTCTTTGTTTTTTGGTGTAAAAAAAAGTAAAATTACATGAAAATGTTTACATTACCAAACTATACTTTTATAAAAAATGTGAATAACCTGAATAAATATGAACAAACGGAAATGTCTTTAGAAAAGTAAATGCAATTTTAACAATATTCTGCCTGATACTAAATGTTTCTTGCAATTATAACGCACATGTGTAAATGATAAACTGATAAACCGAGGTACAATATTGTTAAAACTGCACTTGTTTTTCTTAAGACAATTCGAGTTGTTCATGTTATTCAGATTTTTAAGGAAACTTTGTAGACGTAAACCTGATCATAATAGAATTTTACTTTTTTTACTGTGATTATTTTACTGGTCCGGCCCACTTGAGATCAAATCGGGCTGAATGTGGCCCCCGAACAAAAATGAGTTTGACACCCCTGATATAGATGAAAGCATTGATTACTTTGCATGAAACCAACAGTAAAGAAAAAAGTTAAAGCTAAAACAGTAAAGCTATAATTTGGTAACTAAAGCTAAATCACATGTAGCTACACTATCGAACTGACAGTGTATCAGCATCACATGGGAGCCAAAATAAAACCTCTCACATTATACTACAGCACAGGTGTCAAAGATGTGGCCAGGGAGCCAAAACCGGCCCACCAAAGGGTCCAATCCGGCCAGCGGGGTGAATTTGCAAAGTGCAAAAATTACACTTAAGATATCAACAATCAAGGATGTTGAAGTCGTTTTAGTTCAGGTTCCACGTACAGACCAATGTGATCTCAACTAAAATAATAGCATAATAACCGATAAACAATGACTCCAAATTTTCTTAGTTTAATGTGAAAAACATATTACATCTATAAATAAGTAATGACAACTTCAAATTTTTCTCTTTGTTTTAGTGTAAAAACCTAAATGAAATGATGAAAATATTAACATTTACAAACTATCCTTTAACAATAAAATGCGAAAAACCTGAAATTTTGAAAGTGAAATTTTAACATTATTCTTCGTGTTATTAAATATTTTGTGCCTTTTGTAGATCCAATCTGTAATATTCATGTATAAATTGTAAGTTCAGGTGTAATATTGTTAAAATTGCACTTATTTTTCTCAAGAAATGTTATTTTTTTTTCAGGTTATGCACATCATTTTTGTTTGGATAGTTTGCAAATGTACATATTTTTATAATTTAATTTTGATTGCACTAAAACAAAGAGGAAAAATTTGGAATGGTCGTTATTTACAGGTTATTATGCTATTGTTTTACTGGTCCGGCCCACTTAAGATCAATTTGGGCTGAATGTGGCCCCTGAAAGAAAATGAGTTTGACACCCCTGTATTAGAGTGTGTTAAATGTGAGAAAACATCAGATTAGCTGCATTAAAATGTTTTGATTTCATAGTTTTCACAGTAAATACATGGTTTTTTTGCTTCAAAAATTAAACGCATGGTGTCCAGCTGAGTGGACATTGTTGCAACTCTATGAAAAATAGCTTAATAAAAAAAAAATCTTATTTTTTTTAATGCCTAAAAAGGAATAAAATCACTCAAGAAAAAAAAAAAATCTTGATTAAGGTTCTTGTAATTCATGCATGAAAGGGTTATTAATATATGCCAAGTTTCATTGCTGTGGAATAACTCCTTTTTAGTCAGGTTATGAACTTTTCAGCCCCCCCTCGCACAACAACATTTGCACAAAGAACAAATTAAACATGTTGATGGGATTTATAACACTGGTCAACAACAAATTTATTGTTTAAGTTTTTTGAGCTGATTTAGGATAATTTTGGTGTGCTGAATCCAAAAATCACATTAATTTTGCTCAATCAAGTCAACTTTCTGAACTATGCTACATATTGGCTTTTTAACATTTTTGCTTACATTTATGGGCATTTTCACATCATATGATACAAAATTCTTTCATATTTCTTGCAATAAACAATTTCTGAAGATTTTACTTTTGCCAATTTATGATTGTGTTTTTTTAATATTACAGGTGAATGAAATGGCTTCAACTAGAAGATCTTGCAAAAATAAGCCTGACGTATTCTTCTACAGTTTGTAACACTTAATAAATACATCCTGTTAGAAAATGATTTTTTTTCTCTTAAAACCCATTTTGGGTGAGAACTATGTAAAAAAATCAACTGATAAAGTCACAAAAATGTAATCAATTTTGTGAGAAGATCAAATTTTTCAAAATCAAATTAGCAAAAAAACCTGACCTGATTGAGAAAAACAGATGTCATTTTTGGATTTAGCGGTGCAAAACGGTCCTAATTCAGTTGAAAAAACCTAGACAACTTGCAAAAAACATTTATTTGTAACCCAGTGTAATCAAACACAACTGAAAAGGTCTTCCAACACCACTGATACAGGGTAAATTCTGCTTACAGTCCACTCACCTGTTTCCAATCCATGCACTTTGGACACTGGTTGCAGACCTCTGTGTGAGTCCAACTGGTTTTTAAATAGAAAATCTGGGCAGATCCCCCTGTAGGTGTAGATGCCAGTGACGGATGATCCACAATGAATATTTTATCCACCCTCAGAAAAAGGCCCTGTGTGTTATCGATGCAAGACAGTGAAAAATCACGACAGGCAGAGGTGTCCTTTTTGTCATATAATATTAGCTGATTCATACTCACATTTACTGACAGGAATGGAGAACAAACCATCACACAATTGGCTACAATATTCCTCAACTTGTGGATGTTTTTAGTAAACTAGTCTATTCTTGTGCTGTGGTGTTTTGGATAAATGCAGACAGATTAAATAGATTCTGCAAGTGTTTCAGTGAGTTTAATTTGTGTCATTTCATGCAGTGTATAATTGAATAGAGCAGGATTTTATGTGTGTCCATTGTGGCTATGTTATTGTTTGGAAAGACTGATGTCACTAGTGTTATCCTATAATGCATATCTGGAGAACAGCTATTGCACAAGCTACTGACAGACATCAAATCCACCAACACAGATTTTCTAGACTTTGTATTGGCGAAAGGTTATGTTCAATGTAGGCTCAACCGCAGATTCACATTATATAAGACAGAACTGATGTGACACATAATGTGAACGTTGTGATACATCCTATTAAAAACACGTCAGATCTGCTTTGATGTTTTTTTTTTGTTTGGCGCGTTGCATTTCACCATCTGCAGCCTGTCTTGTGATTTATGAACATTTAATACAAAATGAGACACTAAATCCCATTTGGGGGATGCGTCGGGTTGTGGGTTCTGTCATATCTGAGCAGAGATTCATTACCACGGCGATATGCCCAGTTTTCACGCTATAATTTAATCAATGAAATGACATGATCTGGGGAAAAAAAAAACAATCCCTGGTACATAATCCTGTCTGGATGTCCAGTCTGAAATGTTAAGGAGAAAGCCTTGCATTAATCGCTGTAAGAGTTTTAATCCAATTCATCAGGAAATATTCCAAAAAGGGATTTGTGACGTATGTCCTTGTGTTGGAGAAGATCACAGATGTGCTGCTGATTTGTATTTTGTATGGGACAGAATTGAGAGTGTTTCTTTTCTTAATTTTAAGGCTTTGTTGAAGATTTCCAACATAAGTTTTGCTTAAAAATGCCACAATATTTCAGATTGGTGTATTTGTGTTGATGGACAGTGAAGACTAAACTGGAGAGAACTGTGGAGACGATAACTACACATGAATTAATCCACAGTTATACAGAGCACTGCAAAATGATCACTTTGTCTGATTTGACCATTTATAGGTATGTGTTGGAGTAAAATGAACATTTTTGTTTTATTCTCTAAACTACTGACATTTCTCCCAAATTCCAAATAAAACTATTGTTATTTAGAGCATGTAATTGCAGAACATGACACATGGTCAAAATAACAAAAAGATGTTGTGTTTTCAGACCTGAAACAATGCAAAGAAAACCAGTTCATATTAATTTCTAACCAACACAATACTAATGTTGTAACTTGGGAAAAGTTCAGACATCGATATTTGGTGGAATAACCCTGATTTTCAATGACAGCTTTCATGTGTCTTGGCTCTCCACCATCGATGTTGGATGACTTCATGCAGCTCCTGGCAGAGAAATTCAAGAATTTTCATTTTGTCTTCTTATCTTAATGATACAGGGGTTATTTTCTTTTGTTCAGACATGTCAGGTATGAGAACATCATTCTACTACTACTTTGTCTGAACAAAAAAAATAACCCCTGTATCCTGGCATAGAAATTCAAGAAGCTCAGTAATGTTCCTTGGCTTGTGTCCATCCATCTTCCTGCAGAAGTTTTCAAAGTGGGTTCAGGTCTGGAGATCAGGCTGGCCATGACAGGGTCTACATCTGGTGGTCCGTCATCCACACCTTTATGGACCTGACTGAGGCCAGGAGCATTGTCCTGAGAGAAAAACCAGTCCTCAGAGTTTGGGAACATTGTCAGAGCAGAAGTTCAGTAGTTTTCAATGGTTATTTTGGATTCTGATTACTTTTGCAGTCCTAATAGCACTGTTTTTGCCTCATGCGAGAAGATAGTGATGGACACAGAAGTGCTTTTTATACCTCTTCTTAAATAAGACATGGATCAGGGGTTTATTAAGTAGAATAAGGTGTGATTGCTTTGGAATTCAACAGACACAGGAATGGAATGGCTGTCATACATGCATACATGCTGATTTCAGAGGAAATTGCAGTGGTCTCTTAATTTTTTCCAGAGCTGTGTGTGTGTGTATATATATATGTATATATATATATATATATATATATATATATATATATATATATATATATATATATATATATACATATATACATATATATATATATGTACATATATACATACATATATACATGTACATATATATATATATATATATATATATATATATATACATACATATATACATGTACATATATATATATATATATATATATATATATATATATATATATATATATATATATATATATGTGTGTGTGTGTGTGTGTGTGTATGTATGTATGTATGTATGTATAGGGCGTCACAAAAAATGTATACACACTTTAAATAATTGTAAAAGTAGGTGTTTTTAAAATTAATGTAATTTTTAAAATCTAATAGAATTTACAAACATAATTTTATTGTTTTGTCACCGCCTGTTCTCAAACTGACGTCCGTTCTGGTCCAGACTCTGGAAGTCTACAGGGTGTCCCATAAGTCTCCATACATAGAAGACATAATACATTCCACACATATATGGTTCTAACATGTATTTCTTTAGATTTCAGATAACCCAAAGAATGCATTTGAATAAAGAGCAATGAACTGAAATCATCCTGATGGCCGGTTCAGCAAGCAGTCGTATGGTTGCAAGCGCATTAAAAGAAAACATGGGACGAGTATCACACACGACACTGTGGCAAAACTTACTGTCAAGTTCAAAAAAACAGGAAGTGTTTTGGATCAATTTGTTCCCGACAAAATGGCAGTCATATAGAGCATATTATATAAATAAAAATGGTTTATGTCAAGAAACGTTTATTTTTCCTATGTATGGAGACTTATGGGACACCCTGTAGTGGTGTGAGGTCTGGGGAACTTGCCAAACAGGTGGATTGGACGGAGGGGTTTCATTGAATACCCTCTGAGTTCACCAGACCTCACACCACTAGACTTTTGTTTATGGGGATACCTAAAAGACAGTCTATGCTATGAAACCTGCAACAGTCGCTGAATAGAGAGCAGCCATTGAATGTGAATGCACACAAATACCAAGGGAACTGTTTCATGATGTGTGTGATTCCATTGCTTGGCATTGTCAGCAGTGTCTGGACCAGAATGGATGTCAGTTTGAGAACAGGCGGTGACAAAACAATAAAATGATGTTTGTAAATTCTATTACATTTTGAAAATTAAATGAATTTTAATAAACACCTACTTTACAATTATTTAAAGTGTGCATACATTTTTTGGGACACCCTGTGTATATATAGTTCCACAGCTGACTACTAAACAAGCTGGTAGTCATGCTTTTCTGCAGGTCCTGTTGCCATATTCTTCCACCAGCATGGTGCAGAGGTTGGTTTTGATCCGTTAGGACACCAGGCTTGTTGTGGTAGAAACAAGATTCCCTCCTGACCTATTTTCTGAGTATCTTTTCAAGCGACTTCACTCTGGCATTCAGCTCCTGCTCATTTCTGAACTTCTGCCTACAAAGTTGTCTGTGAACTTGATTGGCATTCTTGCAGTTTGATTGACTGCAGGACACTTTTTGTAAATGTCGTCGTGGAGGTGTTAGATGTGTCAATCTCAGTTCAGATAAACCCAGAAACAAATGAATGGGTTGTGCCTGCGATTTCCATTGTCTCATGCTTTTTTGGTTACAATCTCTGCCAGCTCTTAAGAGTTTTTTTTTTTTTCCACTTTGTGTTGACAGGTGAGAAATTGGGCTCAACAAGACTGTCAGTTTCTCAGACTTCCTCTGCATACATCGCACTTCTTGTCAGGGATACAGTAGCTATCCATATCCCCATGTTTGGTGACCTGTCATTGCTCGTCTTCAAAGTTGAAAGCCCACTGCACAGAGAGGGCCTCATTCTGACAGACCCCTCTTGCAGGCAGTGTATTTTAATAAGCCAACTGCTGGGTTTTGCTCCTGTGTACCACCTTAAATTTTAACTTCATCTCTATTATACAATTCAAGGACTTTTATCTTTCAAAGCCTAAACTTTCTTTCCACTTTCACGCTCAGGTCCCCGTATTATATGCGATTCAACTCTTAGAGGGAGTTACGCTTCACAGTACACGGTAATAAAATAGGTTAAAACTTTATTGTTGAATCTGATACAGTATTTGGTAGTCCTTTTCCCATGTATGGGGGTCCTGATGTGTCATTCGATAAATGATCTGCAACGGAGTGAATCTGCTTCATGTAAAGGGGTTGAAAATATCACATTCTGCAGTTAGAAATGTCTATATAAAACACTGCGAGTTACTGTCATATTCCACTGTTGAAATACAGCTGTGACAGATATATGAGTATTACGTCTTTAATGTAATATGTTAGATTTTTCCAGCTCTGTTAGATACAAAATAGACAAAAATAATTTCTCATATTTTTCAGAAATTTCTCAAAAACGTTGTCAAGTGATCACAACATAATAACAAATAATCAATGACAATCTTAATTATCTGTGATAAAATGACATTAGCAAAATAAGTTATTTTGAATTTGTTAAATACTCTATAATCACGTTTTACCATGATTTCTCTGTAAAGACCTCTACCATTAGAAACTCCCGCTTTCAGTGTAAAATCAACAATCTCTTTGTGTGATCTGTTAAAAAAAATGAGGCAGAGAATAGAAAAGCAAAGCTGGATGAAAGAGGCCCATCTTCAGTGCAGTGTTGAATAAACTTAGAATAACAGTATGACAATTAAGCAGAGTTCACACAAAAATGTCATGTTTCTTTGAGGCACTCATTGCCTTAAACCTTTGTATTCCCATCTTTAGTAGCCCTGTCAGCAATAAACACTCAACATACTTTCATATATTCTGATAAACTGAATCATTCACAAAAAAATAAAAAATAGTCTGTAAGTGCAATCACCTGTTTTTGACAGTAATTGAGCTTATCCAGTTGAGGCACACAATTGTTTTTTTTATCCTAAACAAAAACAACATGACAGATATAGTTAAGTAAAAACAATAATTGTATTTTCTGCATGGCCAGTCAGAGTTTTGTCATTGGTATGTGCAGGTTGTTCCAGGGTCCCATCCACAACTCCTCCTCGTCCGACAATGTGTGGTCACTGTGGGACTCCAGTGTCTCCCGACTGTCCTTATGGTTGTCCACAGAAGTCTCTTGCTCGTCACTAACACAGCTGCTGTTTCTGTCAATCAAGGCCTTGGCAATATTCGTTTTGGACCCAAAAGTTTTAAGACCTGTGATACCGGATCCCAAGGAGCCGCAGGACGACCGAGTGTTAAGGTTCACATCCACGTTGGAGGAAATAATTGTACCTGTTCCATTTTCTGTGTTGTTGTTTCCTGTTCCTTCGATGCTAATAGTTGGCGGAGGTTCTTCATGAGTTACACCCAATTTGTCGAGTTTTTTAAACTGCTTACCCAGTCGGCACGGGGACCCCACCTTTAGGTTGTTAGGGTGAGGCAACCGTCGCGTTCGGACTATGGTGCCGTTCTGAGCGAGGTAGATGTTCCCGTTGATGCTGCTGTGGCTGTTGATGTTGGAGAGCCGGGGTCGCTGGGTCTCTGTGGTGCTCTCCTCTCCCGTAGAACTGGTCTCGTTTTCTCGATCTACCACCAGCTTGATGCGCTTCTTTCTCCCAGCCTGATAAGAGGACAGAAGGGGTCACTGTCAAAATGTTTACTGTCAAAGGCACAGGTGTTAAACATGCGGCCCGTGGGCCAAAACCGGCCCTCCAAAGGTTCCAATGTGGCCCGCGGTGCAAAAATGACACTGAAGATATTAACAGTCCAGGGTGTTCAGCTGGTTTTAGTTCAGGGGCCACATTCAGCCCAGTGTGATCACAAGTAAAAGAATAAAATAAACAATAAAATGTAAACCTGAAAATTAAGCACAATTTTGACAATATTTTAGTCATTGTTTTGTGCATTTTTAGATCAGATCTGTAAATTGTTAATAATCTGACACATGATATTGTAGAAATCCTTCCTTTTTAAGGTCCAAATGCCAAACTTGAAAATGTTAACCACATTATGCATGTTACCAAATATTTGTGCAACATTGTGTGTAATGCACATGTACAAATGATGAGTTGAGGCATAATATTGTTAAAATTACACAAATTTTCCTTCAGAAATTTCAGTTTTGCTGGTTATTCACATCTTTCTTGTGAAAGGGCAGTTCATAAATGTAAATATTTTCCTAATTTTGTGTTTTTTATTGCACTAAAACAAAGAAAAACTTGGAGTTGTCATTATTTATAGGTTATTATGCTGTTATTTTCAGGGTTTGGCCTGCTTGAGATCAAACTGGGCTGTATGTGGCCCCTGAACAAAAAATAGTTTGACACCCCTGGTCTAAGGTTTGCTCAAAAAGACAGAAAATGACCTTTAGAAGACAGCACAAACTGGATAGTAAAAAGTAATATTGTGGTATTTCATCTGACTCCTGCTAAAATGACCTAGAAAACGGACTACTAAGTTTATTCATTGTGATTAACTGATGGTCTAGCGGTGATAGCTGTGAGGGTTTTAATTCCTTCTCCAACACTGTTAAATTCATTTAACAGGCTAACTTTCAGCTTTGTGTAAATCCACTTACACCTCATCTATTTTTTTTTCTGTTGGTATTCTTCATGGTTCTAGTTATAGACCTATAAAGGAAGACTAAAACTAATACACTGCTTTTAATCTTCTCTGTAAAGCTATGATTGATAGTTGTTCTTTCATTACATGTGTGAACAGTGGACACAACACCAGACCCTGCAGCTAACAAATAAATTGGGTATCTAAAGGTTATCTAAAGAGTTGAATTAAAGGCATTACGTTCGGTAACACTGCACCTACGTGAAATCAGAAGTAAAATGATGGTTATACAGTCCCTTTCCTTGTATACAATTAAATCACTTTGTATGTTTGGAAATTGCTTCGTTTGCTTCGTATTCGTTGCCTCCCTGACAAACATAATTTAACCTGTAAAACTAGACAACAAAAGCTTGTGATTACTTATTTTTTTGTGTAACTTGAAGCTTAAAGCGACAAAACTGATGTTAAACACTCCACGAGACTGGACAGCAACATGCAAAGTCTCACACAAGAAACAAGAGAATATTGATACCTAAAAAGTCAAGAAAAGGCACCCAAAGAACACGGTAAAGGTAGAAATAAGTTAAAGATCTGCAAAAGACAGCGGAACTATGACATTTTGCAGCAGGGAACCAGCAAAGTTTTTGCTTGCTAAGGGGAAATGAAAAAAAGTGGATATCTGAAACACACTGTAGAGGCAAGCAATGTTCTCTTCACTCCCATGCAAGGGTAATTTTATTCACTCTTACTTCATAGCAGACAATCTATCTCTCTCTAGAAGGCAGTAGAGTTTCCTTCAGAGTCTGAATCTGTGTCTTTTGATGCACTGCTGCTTCCTGATCCGCTGGATGAAATGGCATCCTCGTCCACTTCAGTGATGGGTGACAGGCCTTCGTAGGACTCGTCTGTAACGGTGCTGCTTCTGATCTCTGTGGGGTAAGAGGGAGCTTTGTAGGGAGCAGAAGGCCCAGGTTTTGCAGCGGGAGCCCTGGACTTTGACGATTCATCACTCTGCTCACTCGATGACTCTTTGCTCTCCTCAGCACTCTCAGATTCATCCTCATCCTCCTCTTCGCTCTCTTCTGTGACTGTTCCCTCTGACTTCCCAGAACTCTGGCTGCCGCTGGCGGACTGGGAACCTGCAGAACTTTCTTTGCTGCCACCTGAACTCTTGCCTGACTCAGATGTTTTCTGACTGGACCTGCGAGACGAGGAGCCTTCACTTCCTGACCCTGACTCGGTCTCACTTGCCGTCCCTGTCCCTGATTCAGTCTCACTGAGTTCTTCGCTGGACTTCTCTGAACTCCCTGCGCTCTCTGATGATTTGCTTTTCTGTGATGACCTCACACTTGAACCAGATAAAGATGCAGCACTACTAGCACTTCCACTTCCACTCCCACTTCCACTCCCACTCCCACTCCCACTTCCACTCCCACTCCCACTTCCACTTTCTTCTGAAGCACTGCTCCCCTTGCTGGCTTCAGTGGCAGATGATCTTACGGAGGAGCGAGCAGAGGATCCGCTTTCTTTTGTGCCCTCTGAAGACCCCTCCTCCTCTTCTGACTCTTCATCAGAATCTTTCTCTGTCCCTGACTCTTTTTCGGTGCTGCTTTCCTTCTCTGTTGCAGTACCTGTTCCTGATTCTGAGTCTCTCTCGGATCCTGACTCCTTCTCTGACTCTGACTCCTTCTCTGACTCCGACTCCTTCTCTGATTCCGACTCCTTCTCTGACTCTGACTCCTTCTCTGATTCTGATTCCTTCTCGGAGGCCGATGACTTCTCAGACCCTGACTCCTTTTCTGTTCCAGATTCTTCTTCTCCTTTTTCTTCCTCCTCACCTTCCTCCCCAGACTCCCCAGGCTCTTCCTCCTGCTCTTCCTCTGAGTCCACTGTGCTTTCATTGGCATCATCCCGATCTAAATCTACTTTCAAATGATCTCTGTCCACACTGCTTTTCTCTGAGGCTTCCTCTTCAGATCCTCTTTCACTTGCACCTGCTTCTGGCTCACTTTCAGTGATACTAATAGACACTTTAGACTTCTCCCCCTCACTGGCTACTTGTGAGGCCTCCTCATCTCTCTCGCTGCCTGACACATGACTTATATCACTCTGTGACCTCCTCCGGCCCGACAACTTGTTGCCCAGGTTTATTTTCATCAGAACTTTGCCAAGCTTGCTGCGGACTTCAGACTTGGTGTCAATTGGTCCCGTAAATGGCGGTCCATCAGTCAGACTCTCTTGGCTGTCAATGCGGCGAGCAGACATCAGTCTGGCATAGTCATCGTCTTTCTTCCCCTTGCCAAACATCTTCAACATTTTGGCTTTCTTCCATGGAGAAGAAGGTCCGGCGTCAGATGGTTCTCCCTTGCTGGCTGCCAGCAGTTTACTGAGTTTCATGACAGACTTCAGTTTTTTGGCTGCCTTAGAAGGCTCGCCTTCCTCTGCTGGCTCAGCTTGTTCAATTTCATCCTCTGGTGGCATATCTCTAAATGCAACCCTCTTGGGTGGGCCTCTACCTCGCATGCCACCTCGACCTCTGCCTCTGCCTCGGCCCTAAGATAGTCATATTTAGTTTAGAAACTGTTTTAAACATAATAGAATCACAATATTGGCACTTAACACAGTGTTTACAGTCAAAGTTTAGATGTACATTCGACTTACAACCATTAAGGCAATACCTGTGACACATAACATTATCAGTGTATGAATAAACTTTTTATGGAACAATACCTCAGGGCCACCGTAGTAGTAACTATCATCTTCCATGATCATCTCTCCATATTCGTCATACATAGGAGGTATTAATCTCCTGCGACTGCCATATGGAGGATAGTCATACCTATAAAAACAAAAAATGAACATTATAAATCTTTTACTGGTAATTCATAATAAAAATCTAATTGCAATACCCACAATTATACCAACACAATTCTATAAACCTGTTGGCTTGTGACCCATTTTAACTCAACACCATGAAACTACAGACAACAATCAGTGAAATAATTACACTTTTGTGGAGACTTGCTCGATAGAGAACCTGATGCACTGCTTTAAAATGTGTGTGTATAAGTACAACATATGTGTAGTCAATACTTGAATCCTGAACTTTTTCCTCATTATCTGTTTTTTTTTTAGTTGAGGCTATCTGTCTGGTCCAAATCCTTTTCTTGATTTGGCATATCTTTGATCTGATAAGCAGTAATTGCTGTACTGATTTGCTGATGTTTCTAAAAATCACTTGGCAAGTTTCAAATGCCAAAAGTGAAAGAAAAAAGGAAAAGGAAAATAGCACAACAGTAGAGGCCAAATGAGATTTTAATTCCAAAGCTGCTAGATGTTGTGCTGGAGTATAATTAGTGTTTACCAAATTTAGAACCAAAACAGTCCAGTAAATGAATGACAACATGTGGTAAGATGGAAACCTGTGGATTAATGAGCAATGACTAAACAGGAATTGAAACAAAATGAAAATCTCATTGTATAACTTGCCTTTTCTTCTAGTTTTTCTGGCTATGACGCCTTCACCAGGAAAGTGTTAGATGTGACGGTGCATCCATTTGGTGGAGCCTGACTATTACAGGTTATGCAGCAGGAAGGGTAGGGGTTCAGGCTTAAACAGAGTAGCCAGCATATGAGGGGGATGTGATACTGAATTTTGATTGGATGATAACTAAAGACGGTATTGGAGATGATGTGGTCAGTCTTTTTACAAGTTTTAAATACTGGCGGAGATAGAATGTAATCTGCAGCTGTATTCTATATAAGCCTGCACCTTTGATTTACATGGTTTGCCTCAAATCAGCTTGTGGAGTTTGTTGTACAGACTCTTCGATTACAGTTCTCCATCTTGTGTGTATCTACAAATAACTGTCGACAGGCAGGATTTGCTCACTATCTAACTGGTCAAACTTCCTTTTGTACCAAGAGGTGGCAGTATATTTTATTTATCCTGGCCGATGATGACAGAAAGAAAGACATTCTACTGTAAAATGTTTCTCTTTTTGCACAGCAGTTTTTTTTTTTTGTTTTTGGAAAAGGACCTTTAAATAGTGTAGGTGAAATATGGTTCATATTTGATATTATGTTGTAGTATAGGATTATTCGTATTAATATGAATAGGGACAAAATTAGCTCAAATATATTATTGAAACTGAACATGTGGATTATTCCTCCTACTCTAAAACACTAAATTAAAGATGAGCCTGAAGCAAAGAGCAAAAGAAGGCGATTTGAGTCACAGACACCTTCCTAAATGCACGAGGGTGGCTCTGCAGAGTACACGCTTGGTTGATTGCTGGATTAAGAGCTTAACTGCTGTTAAATTGCGCCCGTTAATGCAAACAGAAACACATCAGAGGCATCTGGTCAGAGTGACGGGACACTTGGTGGCAACAGTAGCTTTTACAATGAACCTTCTGACATATCATCAAAATATAATTACGGCTTGTTGCACAGGACGAGAGGAGTGATTCAGACACTGAGCAACAGCTGAGCTAATTAGACTCAGCCGAGCCCTGACAGCCGAGGTAAGTCGATGAACAACTGCAGCAGCAATTAAAAAGCCTAATTTCAGTATGGACAAATTTCTAACATTTGTCAGACTTTCTTGTACTGACTTAGGCCTGCGGGGGTGTAAAAGCTGCTCCTGTTCTGATAAACTTGCGGCATAATTCCGCAGAGTGGTGGACGTCACCTGCCATAGAGCAAGAGCGTTTAATGAATAACAATTTCTTAGCAGCTGTTACAGCTTTCAGTTCCATGTTTTTCCTCTTTGGACCATATGGGCAGTGTAGCACCCAAGCCAAAAACACCCTCTTTCCATTAAGCTGTGGGAAAACACTTTTATGCTTTCAGGTGCCCCTCTCAAGGCAGCATAATTGATCTCATTTTAGGGGAGTAGAGAGGGTAAACACTCAGCTGGTATGTACCGCCGAGGGAGGAGTCACGCTCATCATTTACACTAAAGTTCTAGGAAATGCGCTCAACCCCAAAAGACTTGAGCACTCGGAGCTAAGACGGAAGGTCATGATAAATAAGATTTAATGATGTATTTTTTTTCTTACTATAAATGGACAAATTGATATCACACCCGTGTATGAGTAAATCTAATGAGAGATGAGATAGTCAGGAGGCTGTATGCTCACCCTTGGTCATAATTATAGTAGTCCTGTGAGTAGTAGTCTTGGCCCGGGTCGATGCCTGACTCCATGGAGAGCTCCTGCATTTTAGAAAAGCAGAGAAATTACTCAGCACTCCTCGGTGAAAGGCAGCAGAAGAAGAGCACAGGGTGAGCAGAGTGACTACAATCCCTGTGAATTAAGAAAAGCAGGAATGTTTCTACCTCAGGTCTCAGAAGAGATGGCCTCAGCAGTTGCTGTTGCTGCCAAAGATTAGTACAGAAGAAGGATAAAGCAATGGAAAGAAGGGATGGTCAGGAGAGACACAAACACAAGGAAGGCTTTACACTTTTTAAATTTGATGCTAGAAAAAAAAGAACAAAGATCTGTACTATTTGCCGAGTCGATGGAGGTCATGGGGGTACAAGGTGGAAAGATTAATAAAATATTGATGGAAACAAACCATGAAAAAAAGAGGCAAGAAGTTGACCAAGTGGAGTAGTAAGACACAATCTCTATGTTAATGCATAGAAAATATGACATCCAGCAATAACTGTGATGCTCAGACTATTTGAAGGTGAACATTTAAATGAAAAGTTTGTGCCCTGATGTGTTTTTTTTTTCCAATGGAGAAAAAATAAACAACTCATTCAGATGCTTATCTGCTGTTTGACAGCAACATTTGAGAATACAACAGACTGTCAAATCAACCTTAACTGTAATGTCAGTGTTAGGAGTCCTATCGCCACAATCTCATCTTAATCTCACTTAGTGTTTTCCATCAGAAGAGTGGATAGATAAGAATAATAGGATATAAGCTGCCTCAAGCTGCCTGAAGAGTGACAAAATGTCTTACAACAACAATAAGATAAAAACGCATCACAATAAGAATGCTTACCTGTCTGCCTTGGCCTCGCCTCCTGCGGAAAGAAGGAAATAAGACAAATAATGAATATGGATTGACAGCAACATTTATGTGCTTTTTTTCTTTTAAATGAAATGTTAAGTCTATAAGACTAGCGGATGTGTATTCTGCTGACCACTACAGAAAATTCAGTTTTACTTACTGTGCGTTTTTACGTGTTAAATTACTGAGTTGCAGATATTGCTCAGCTCTAAAAAGGGTGCCTAATGCCACAAAGTTATCACAATGGTGTGGGCTGTTGTTTTTCTGTTATCACATCCAAACAGGGACAGAAAAAAGACAATGAATGCAAATATCAGAGGTTTGGAGAGATTGAATAGGGAAAAAAAGTCATTGTTTATACAGACATATCTAGAACATCTCCTGGTAGATATGAAAAGGACATTGTGATTCATGGAGGAATTACTGAGTCAAAGATATTTAATAAATTTTTCTTTGGTTGTCATATTATTATGAGCCTCTCTATGTGTCAGACAATTTTCATCTATACTGAGACAAGAAAATTGTGAGGTGTACTCTTAAAAATGCATATGAACAACTGACAGCTGCTCCTGAGGACAACAGCGCACTTGGTACAAGTCCATGCGAAACGGCAAGTAACGGAGCTGAAACCTCCAGGTTCACTAGCGTACAACTGTAACCTGTCTGCACCCATAAATAACGACGACTTTCACACTCAGATATATCGCCAAGCAATGATGTGAGCTTCCTCTGGAGAACTGTAATCTGTTATTATGGGCAGAGACCAGGGACAGGGCACAGCCATATGGCCACACCTCCAAGGCAGAGTGGATGAAAGGATTGGGATCTGATGGATGATCGGTTGGCTTGGCTCGTGGCTACTGCTGCCTCCATGCAACATCAAGAAAAATGGCCCAGTAGACAGCTGCCGAAGGATGGTTTGCACAGGAGGGAACTTGGGTAAGATGGGTGATAAGGTAATATTGTGGAGAAAGACGAGTGGGTTGAAGTCAGTGTTAGACCCATACCTGAAATCTCAACAATGAGGGGACTCTTTACCCATCATGGGGACATTTAATACTATATGTGTATTAAATCTTTAGCCAGATGCTGAAAAAACATAACAACTAATATAGTTATCCAACCCACTCAGCAGAAAAACACCTCTCATAATAAACCTGGCAATTTGCATGCATTCACTATTTACTATCTGCTTATCAGCATATTGGTTCTTTATTAGTCATTATAAAGCCCTATACCTATTATACCCTGCTATGCAAGACTACTGTATGTTTTACAAACACTAAGCTACTAGCTTTCCTTCATTGACCTCATAATGAATGCTTATTGAGCAAGGATGTTGTTCACTATTCAGACAAGCATACCTATTTATATTTAACAAAACAAAGACTGCATATGAGTTAGTTGTGAGCAAAACCTTATCTTAAACTTAAAAAATGTGTGTATCAAAAAAAAAAAAAAAAAAAAAAATGTAAAAGCAGACGGATGTTTCATGCAATAAGGATCTCATTTTGCATCAGACAGGATACCATTTTTTCCTTAAAGCTCAATTTTAGCCTTTTTTTTTTTTTTTTTACATTCCTTATGGCTTTCTAAATGTAAACATGTCAAATCAATAGATTGCTTTGTGTTTTTGTTGTCAAGCATCACTAAAGAAACAAATGCTCTTTGATAAAACCACTTGTAAAATAGCCTACATTAAGGACTGTTGCTTTTTGGACTGAAAGAAACAGTGTGTGAGCTGCTAGCCTCTTTACAAAAGAGATTACCCCATGTAGTGAACATGGAATACAGAATTAGAAGGCCTTCGATCTGCCCATCAGGGGAACGTGTGATGAATCAAACATTACATTGCTCTGGAGAGGAGGTATGCTAAGACCATTTGCCTTAGGGCATGGAAGGTGAAACAAACATATGAAGGGTATGTAAGAGAGAAAAGACATAGAGGAATGGAAGTGAAAAACCTGAGCATACAAAAAAGAAAGCGAAGGCGAGAAAGGCTGCATCACAATGAGTGTTAAGAAGGTAATAGAATCTCCCGAGAACCACAAGGAAAGATTAACAAGAAGAGGCCATGGATTGGAAAGTATTAGAACTAACTAAAGCGAGAGGAGAAGAGGGAGAGGGAAGCAGACAAATGAGACGTGCAGAAGGTCACAGGGATGGAAAAGGAAAGGAGAGGGTAACAGTACTTGACAGTCCCACAGGCAGCGGCCCTAGTTAAGGATTGATTGGTTCTCTAATTAGCCTTTTCCAGTGTGTAGCCGAACATCACAGTGACTACTTTATCATGCTGGGAGGATCTCTGTAGACATATGAGCAGACAGGTCCCCCAGAGCTAGCCTTTCTTAACACAACTAAAGCCTGTGGGGAAATTCATTTAATACATTTTTACAACTAATGCTCTGGACAACATCAGATTCTTTTAATTGAAAATGGCCGTGCGATGTAGGCTCCATTTAATTACATTTAATGTGTCATAATTTCAGGCCATAATTGCTGTTTGTTTGTTGAGTCATTGTTGCGTGCATATGCATATTAAGGTGTTGTGGATAAGAATGTTTTCATCTACAAGTTGAGCATCAGTAATGCTATCTTAGGTTTGAATATGCTGCACAAATGGATGATCACCTTTCCTGAATGCTCAAAGCTGTTTTCATATTTTACAAAAAAAAGGAGCAGGCACTCAGAATTTGCATACCTTTGGAAAATCTTTAAGTCACAGCAATTTTCGCTCATTTGAAAATGTTTCCAACATCATAATATTTCTTTTGGTTAATTTGGAGTCTGGAGAAGCAACGGCAACCTAAATTTTCACCTTCTTATCTTTGCAAGCAAGTAAAGGAACTACTTCCCTCTCAGCAAAAAAGGTTTGCTAAACAGACCCTTTGGCTGTGGACCTTCGAAACTTTTGCTGTTAATAAAATTACAAAGTAGGTTTGGGAATGAAATGTTAATATTAAAAGTGAACTGAAATAATATAACAGGTGAGGCATTTAAAAAGTGATCACTCTATTAAAATGAAATGCTATAAATCTGTTCATCTATGGCATTTTATAACAGGCAATGAAATTAAGCAGAACTGATATATGCATGTCTCTTTTATGTCCTAATGCAAGCCCATAAGCATACAGTCACTGTTGCAGAACTGAGTACATGTTTTGGCAGCTGGCACTAAAATTGGATTTTCACACAAAATTTAAAGTAAAAAAAAAATGCATTTGTCTCCGCAAAAACATTTGAAAATCAAAGCTACGGCTCATATGAAACACTATCCACAATGTAAAAGTAATAAAACAGAGCAGAAAGAACAGAAAAAACAGGCAATGAAGATGTATAAAGGGAAATACTGAAAATAGACAAAGGTTCAAAGTCAGAAAACTGTAGACTGAGAGGCAGAGTGTTCACTGTTCTCAGCAGAGTTTGAGCTGTTCATGTTCAGTTGACTTGACTCCTGAACCTCAGTTGCAACATTTATTTGACTTGTTTCATTTTCAGTACAGTTCACATTGGTTGCGTTGACTTGGACTGCAGAGTTAGGATTGTTCGGCTTTGGCATGCTCTGCTCATCATCAGGATCAGAGCTTTGCGGTTCGTTAGCACCCTCTGATCCTTCAGTCACTTGTGGTTTCTTGTTAAACTTGGGCACCTTGCAACTTTTGTCCACTTGGCTGTACATGTTGGCAACAGACCTCTCTATTTCCGCTAGATTCTGGATGTTTTTTAGGATTCCTTTAAGCTCCTTTTTTTTCCCGATGTCAGTTTCCGATGGGATGCGGGGAGGGGGGTGTTTGCGCTCTGAAACGGGACGAAGCGAGGACACGGCCGGCAAAGAGGTGGGAACAAACTGGACGACTGGGCGCGACTGATCGCTAGAAGGGGACGGTGGGGGAGGAAGTGGAGGTGGAGGTGGAGGCGGAGGGGCAAGCTGTTTAGTGGTAGGCTGAGGAGGGGGAGGAGGTGGGGATTGAGGTTTAGGAGGGTAGGGTGGTAATGGTGGAGTCAGGGAAGGGCTAGAGGGAGGAGATGTGGATGGGGAAGGTGGTCGTGGCGGCTGTGGGGGTGGAGGCGGTGGATTTTCTGGTGGGTCTGGGATAATCTCCACAGTGATCTGACATGGCTGTACGGTCATGTAACTGGAGATACTGGAGCTGAACTTTCTGAGGACAGGAGGAGTAGGTTTCTGGTTGGTCAGGGGCCAGGACTCATTTCCCTGAGTAATGATAATGCTGGGGGGCTCATCTCTGCCCACAGACATGGGGCTGTAGGGGTAATCCATGATGGAGAGCAGAGTTTCTGGGGTCAGCTCCAGTGTGTCAGTGCTATCTCTATTCCTGACAAGGATGGGAGACAAGGAGCCCTGGGAGCCTCTGTTTAGCCTTAGGGTTTGTTCATGGAGGGCCTGTTGCTCAAACTGCCGCGCCTGCTCACGGACTGACAATTTGGCCTCTGTGCTGCAGCCATTCAGCTGGAGCATATCCAAACTCTGCAGCCCTTCCCTGCCTCTCAGCGCTGCGTGGAGTAACCGCTGCTCCCAGTCAGCCGGGTCCATAAGAGCTTGTCTCCTTGGCAGCTCGTAACCATGCACTCCTCCTCGAATGCGGGCAGGCATCGACCAGACGCACCCTGACCCCGCTGAAGGGGGTGGGGAAAAGGAGAACCGCCTCTGAGCTGGACTCTCCCTGCCCATGAAGGTGTCAGGACTGCTGAGGGGGCTGTTGTCAGCGTAGACAGGGTTGTGCGTGGTGAGTGGGCGATTGTCAGAGTAGAAGGTCACGTTGCTCTCCGACTTGGGTAAGTTGACGTGCAACGCTCCGTTGCCGCGGGCTGCAATGGCACGACAGGCAAAGGTGCTAAGATTCCTCTGGTGGTCGGCCTCCTCAATGACAGACTTTTTAACCCTGCCCCAGCGGGAAGTGGAGGTGAACAAGAAAAAGACTTGAAACAGGTGAAGATAGACATTTAGGGGTAACTGAAGCAAAGAAAAAAGGATGAGCCAAAAGCAACCGCACAACTATTCCTATTTCGACTGTTTCTACTATTCTTATTTCTACTCCTTGTTCTTCATCTGTTGCACCTCTTCGTATTGTGACTGTTATGAATTCATATTCTAACAGTATATTAAAATTTCATTAATAAAATCAAATCAATATGGGTCACCTTTATGCACCAATTGGCAAATCAAGTGAAAATTGTCCCTGTTTTGAAAACTTTATAATTTTATGGTATAAAATGTGGAAATGGTACAGTTATTGTGCTTATTTAATGCCTGGGCTGTGGACCAAAGATATAATGCAAATAACTGACTTCTACCAATATTGCATGCATTAGAGCAATCAGTCACGACACTGAGAGATGTAAGGAGTGCGACAAAAAGGAGATGGATTGTCTAATGGAAAGGGAAAGAGAAGAGAGCCTTCATGATATCTACTGAAACACAGAACCTCAGACTAAAGGGAACTCCCTCTTTTCTATGTGGAACTAAAAATGACTATGCCATGGGAAATCGAAACATTTTCTCTGTTTATTAACTACATTTTCCAGCTGCGACCGCTTTATCAAGACTTTCGCATCACAAAAACATTTACTATGCTTAAAATGTTATTTATTTACCAAATCTACTCAATAATCTACTAGAAATATTATATATCTTGGTATTACTTACTGCAGTCTGAATCCAGAGAGACAGGGGAATGGAAATGATGGAAGAGATGTAAACACAGTCAGATGGTAAGAAGACAAAAACGTCAGATATGTTAAGAAAAAAATAAAATACGGATCATAGGGACATGAACCTTTTGCAGCCTCATGGTAAATAACGCATACATTTACTGTGGATCCAGGAAAATGTGTGACTTCTGACTCAGGCATACAGCTCACACCCGTCCCATACATTTCTGTTAAGAACTCATAAAGCTTTTTAATGTTGATGTGTTGTTTATACGACCAAGTCCTCTTGTTCTTAGAGCGACTTAACTTCAAAATAAACAGAACTCAGCTACAATACAATCCTCATGAGAGCTTTACTCCTACTACAAAATCACAAGCTTCAGCTTGCTGTTGAGTGTTGGTCAACATCTGTTGTAAACACTGCAAAAGCTTTTTACAGCTTGTCATTAAATAGCCATTTTCTTTTTTTTTTTCCACTTGATTTTAACAACATTATTGTTGTAAATCAAAATTACAAAACCCAGCGGGGCAGCAGTTTCAATTCAACCTCATTAAATCCAGTAGCATTAATGTCTCAGTGCACATTCAGGGTAGTATTTAGCATGAAAGGTGAAACCTTATTGTGCTAATGACACAACGCCCTGAACATATATCCATGAAACATTCAACACAGCAGAATAATCAGGAAACAGATTAAACCGATTTATCTCAAAGTCAATTATCAAACACGGGCGAGAATTCATTTGCCAAATAAACGCCTTTTATGACTATTTTTCTCTCACCTTGAAAGATAATCTTGCAGAAATACAGAGGTCAACTTGAAAACACAATCATAAGCTTAAGTTTAATTGCCTCTTGTGGAGCAGCATACAATGTGTGCCTCAAGCGATGCAGACGCTAATGCACCAAAGACTGTGATCAACACGCATAGGTCTTCTGTGGTCACATCAGAATAAATGGTGAGAATAAAAGGATTTTGATAAAAGGAAGGTAAATACTTTATCTGAGGAAAGGCTTAAGCACTAGCATTCAACCCAAAAGCAACCCTCCTTAGTTTTGACCTGCAGTGCACAATGCATCCCCTGTTTAACACTGGAAGGAGTTAGAAGTAGGTGGGATGGGAAACAGATAATGAAGGGTCAGGGCTGACTCACATGCTGCTGTCTCCCAGCTCTGCATAGAGGTTAGTAGGTGCACCGGCTGGAGCTGCTTTACCTCCTGGTGGCAAAGCCATCTGAATCCTGGCAGTTTTGGCACACTCAGCCTGTCGCCTGTCGCACATAGTGTGATGTGTCATTAGCAACAGACATTAAATGATTTTCAGCTGACATGCAACAAAAAAAAGAGAACTGAAATGCAGACATATAGAAAGGAAATAAACCCAAGATAGAAAATACTGAATTTTGTGCCCTTCCTGTAAGAGGTATGTGTGGTTTAACGGTAAGTGGAAGTCAGACATATCACTTACGCGTGAGCCGTCTTGGAATTAACTATGTGTAACAATGGGAATCTGAGCCACAGCCAGACACAGACTGTGCCATTACAGATTAAACTTTATTAATTTATGACTAAAAATGGTGAAGGGGAAAGTTCTTTTATCATAATTTGGTGGCACACAGTTAAGGTAGTATCTTTTCCTGCTTGTTGTTGATAGCTTATGAAAAGGTGCAACAAGCTTAACAAGAATCACCAGAAATAATAATAAAAAACAAAAAATAGACAAACATTTCCAAATTCTAGTAGGCAGACTAATTAGAACTAGTGAGGAAGTCTGAAAATCTGTAGCAGACTGATATGGCCATGTATCAGATGATAGAGCTGAGAGTCTTTTCATTAATGAAAACCATTTTACAGTTGCAGAATAAAGAAAAACTTGCTCTGCCTAATTATATAAACGTTCAGTGACCTACAGAACGAATCAATGTTACTTCATCTCATTATGTCACGCACATAAAGGCTGACATTAGCTAGAACATATTTTCTCATCATCTTAACCCTTTTAAATCATCTTAAGATAACAACTGTAAATGATGATGTGAGAAATTATTTAGCGCACACACATACACACACACACACACACACAAGGCAACGATCTCAATATTATCAAACATGAATAGAAATAATTACTTACTCTTTGAACCTGGTGGAAGGTTTTAATTCAGAGGAATAAGGAGACAGGAAGATGGAGAGATAGGGGACAAGAAAGACAGTTACATAATTAAATAAATGACTCTAGGTAAAATAAATGACTGTATAATTCAAAAGAGATATTTAAAGGAATGTAACATGGGCTAATGTAGAAGTTTTATGAATGCAAGACTTAGTCAAACAACATAAAACTTTCTGATGGTATACTTTCTTAAATATCTTTTCCTGTTCTGACTCTAAGAGAAGAAACATGCTCACTTTAATTTCTATGCAAAGTAAGAAGCACTCAAGCCTCTGGCAATGACTTCAGGGCGTCATGCACAGGTAGCCCTTGCTTTTTACTTAAGTGATTTTTCTATGCTTCGTATCTCTATTACATATTCACAACAAAATCCAATTATTTCACAAGAAAAAAAAACAAATTTAGGTTTTGAACATCATATATGTACTCTGTAATTTTGGCAGCAGAAAATTACATTGACAGTAAAATGAAAAAATGATTTCCCAACTCACTTAATTTTACCAAAGTAATGTCAAACAACAACAACAAAGTGCCATCTGCTACAGCATTTTGTGTGTTGGGTCTAATGTCACTATCAACAGCTTTCTGTTGTGTGTTTGGTTTGTGCATTTACATAGGACAACAACTTCACCCATCTGCTTTGAATAAACATTTTACAAACATCACAGTTTGAAGTAGCATACTAATGACAAAAGGGGGAAGGATCATGGCTCAAATGGACTTAACAATCAGAAAGATGCAGCAAACATTTTTTTTTTTGGTCAACTGATCAGGATGTGTGAATGAGACAGACAGAGAATCTGTAGGGTTTAGCTGATTAAGAGGCATGAAGACTGACGGTCACAATTGGCTGTTGATATTTCTCACAAATGAGTGTTAATTAATCTGCTTTCACAGTGCATGATCAGGGAGATTAGCTAAGCCAAGTGTGCAGTCAGCATGTATGATAAGAGTGCATGACAGACAGATAGAGAGACAGACAAACAGACAGATATATAAATACACAGACAGACAGACAGATATACAAATACACAGACAGACAGACAGACAGATATACAAATACACAGACAGACAGACAGACAGATGTACAAATACACAGACAGACCGATAGATAGATAGACAGACAGACAGACAGACAGACAAATAGATCTACAAATACACAGACAGACAGGCAGATAGACAGATAGCTTGACAGATAGACAAATACACAGACAGACAGATATACAAATACACACACAGACAGGCAGACAGACAGATAGCTTGATATACAGACAGATATACAGACAGATATACAAATACACAGACAGAAAGACAGATAGACAGACAGACAGACAGACAGACAGACAGACAGACAGACAGACAGACAGACAGATAGACAGATAGATAGATAGATAGATAGATAGATAGATAGATAGATAGATAGATAGATAGATAGATAGATAGATAGATAGATAGAAAGAAAAAAGAAAAAAAATACAGGAACCCACCTGAAGTCTAACTCAAAGTCTCCTAAGACTAAGGTCTGCTTAATTAAAATATATTTCCCTCTTAATTCCATGACAGCCTATTAAAGATGATGAATTGCGTGCAGAACACGGTCATTATCCCTGCAGTAGGAGTACTCACTGTTTGTAGGTAACCATAACGATGAGGATTGCAGGGATGCAGCAGAGGATGATGATGATGGCCAGGGCTAGAAGAGCTCCTTCTGTGTAGCCCACGGCCTGAGCTGCCTTCTTCACACTCGCGACTACGTCTGGATCGCGGATATCAAGGATGCGACCTTCCTCACCAAGGTACGGCTTTAACTCCTTATTTATGTCGAGCTTATTCCCTTCGAGGAAACTGTAATTTGTGGCAAGAAAAAAAGGACAGGAGCTGAAGTACGTTTGTGGTAGCAAACTGGCTGAATGGTGTGTTATTTTTGTGAATGGATAATTATCAGTGACAGATTGAAAATGTATGAATGACTGATACACTCACATTATTATTCCAAGTAAGACAATATGGTGAATGTTATGGAAATAACACATTCTGGCCTTTTTTTGAATGGGTCATGAAATATTCCAATATTACTCAGGTTTAAGAAGCATTCCCTGGATGTGGACATAGAGCTTTTGAAATATGCAACTCAGCTAGGGTTTTACCCAAAAAAATCTTCTTTTGACTTTAAGAAGAAAAATGGCGCATTCAGCTAAAGCTACTTCTCCATATTTTGATGTGATAAATGACATGTTGGGGATCATTAATCTCACTATGCAGAGCAGCATGTCAACAGTCATATTAGTGGAAGATTTGTTTTCATTAGTCATAAAATAGGTCAGTAAGGATATTTTGCATTTTGTATATACTGTTAAAAAAGCAGTATTTTGGGGCCCCTTTTTAGATTAAGTGCAGAATAGATAAATGAGCGTATCCAACTGCAGTCTTGGCTACTCCTATAATAACTTAAGGGACTGATATTCTGATACCACAATGTATTATGGTTAATGTTTTATTGTCCTGGCCTAGGCCTTTTCTCACCCGGAAAGAGTTACAATGTAACAACATATCCTGTATAACAAAACTGACAGTACTCTATTGTTTATTTATTTTTACATGTTTTTTTGTTTTTGTTTGTTTGATTTTCATATTTTTATTGATACATTTTCTTATCATTCTATCCTGCTGTAACACTGTAAAATGTTGATCGGTGAAAAGACAGAAAAACTAATAAAAAGTGAGTTACAAAAAAAAAAAAAACAGTATTTTGTGCATGACTCACTGAAAATGATTTTCTAGAAATTCTGATTTAATAGATTGCTAAAAGTGTATTAGGTATTTAAAAAAACAGTGAGTAGTCTTATCTCTTAACCCATAAAGACCCAAACATCCACTGGTGACCAAAAGCATCTGCTGATCTAAAATATTTAACACCTGTTGATCCACTAATCCTGTCAATACATGTAAATAATTGGTGTAAAATACAGTTTGTCGTCTTTTCATGGTCATCAGATATGACCCATTTGGACGTTCAGAGGCTCCGTAGTGAACGTGGAAACACCGTCATCTTCTACAACATTGATTCATCAGTAAAACCCACAGAGTTGGATCAATGACAGTGGATGGAGACACTTGGTTTATGTTCAGTTAATAATAGATTTTCTGAAAAAGTCACTTCTTCTTCAGTTTTCTCTGTTTTGATATAATAACCTTTGAATTTACTCTGAGTTTTCATGAACATCTACATCATCAGCTAATTAAATATAGGGGGAAATGCATGATTTACACTGAAAAATGCAAAATACAGAAGGTAATATTACAATAAATGGTGATAAATCACTTAAAGATTAAATATAGAGAAACAGGGTAATAATAATAATGGATTAGATTTAAATAGCGCTTTTCTATGAACACATACTCAAAGCACGCACAGTGGATCCATTATTCATTCGCTCTCATATTCTCCCTCTGGTGGTGGTAAACTACATTGTAGCCACAGCTGCCCCGGGGCAGACTGACAGAAGCATGGCTGCCAATTTGCACCTACGGCCCCTCCGACCACCACCAAACATTCATACACCAGTGTGAGCAGCAGCACTTGAGGCAAGGAGGGTGAAGTGTCTTGCCCAAGGACACAACAACACGTGACTGGGACAGAGCGGGATTTGAACCGCCAACCCTTCGGTTATTGAACGACCTGCTCTCCCATCTAAGCCATGGCCCGGGTACATAGAGAGACAGTTTATGTAGACCACAGGGAAATGTTTTAAAATGCATAACTCCATTTGAAAAAAGCAAAATATCACTTGTTTAATTTTATTCAACTGTTGTACTGACCATGAAGTAACAATTAAGAAGCAACATCTCATTTCTTCAACTCTCACTCAGGAAGAAAAATCAGCTTTTAGAATTAAACAAAATATGAATTTGATGTTTATTGAGATAATTATTGAGACCAACTGACATGAACATTTTTTTTTATCATGATAATGTCTCCAATCACCAGACATGGGGAGTCCTCTAAGCTGTGGGTGTGACCAGTGTGTCTCAGTGTTTTTGTCCATAGAATTTGCATCAGCATATCAGAAAATACACAAGCACACAATATTTATTTAAGTAACCCACACATTGCGGTCCTGCCGTTGTTACTAATAGGCAGTTGTTCTTCATATATTCTGCTTCACACAGCAGTGAGCTCACTGCCACATCCAATTGCTGTCATCGTTGTTTCGTCTATAGGTGAATAAATGAGCAGGGCTGAAGGTCATTAAGTGGCTTCGTTGGCTATCTATCCTCTAGAGATCTCAAACGGCGTGGAGAGCTGCATTCAAGGTGGTTTAAGGACAGTCTCTAAAGTAAGGATCACCTCAGTATTTCCTTCTCTGTCCGTCCTGATGTGACGGCGAAGTCACAGATGTACTACACACAATTACCCCACAACATTGTCAAACATGCGCTGCATTCATGACAGTGTCCTGCCACCTGCTATAAATTATTTCGAAGTGGCTATTGACACAGTACTGTGGCACGAAACATGGGTTTGTCTATTACCACAGAGCCAATCAGCACCCTTGTTATATCATGTCTAGACTGGTAACTTACATCCCAAAAAAGTACCGAGGCAATCAGATAGTGAATAGGTCAACCTGAGTCACTAGGTAATGTATCAGACTGCAACGTGGAAGACTCAGGTTCAATTCCCGGTCGGAGTGGCATTTCCTTTATTATTATTTTTTTTCTAAAGACTTTCAAATGGGGCGGGGGGGGGGGTGCCGGTAGGGAAATCCAACATTGATATAAACCAGCCACTGGAGCAACGTTCAGAGTGCAGAATTCCACAGGACCACAACACTCAACTGACACAGAACTGAAGTCACACAGCACACTGCCGCATCTAACATGTAGCTCCGCCCACCTTCTCCAGCTTCCAGAGTAAAGAACACCATAAAACAACATATAGAGCATTTAGAACACGGGTGTCAAACTCCGGTCCTCGAGGGCCTCAGTATCCTGCATGTTTTAGATATTTCCGTCTTCAATCACAACTGGAAGCCATTACATCATTATCAGGCTTCTGCAGAGCTTGATGATGAGCTGATCATTAATTGAACCAGGTGTTGCCGGAAGAGGGAAATATCTAAAACATGCAGGTACCTGCCCTCGAGGACCGGAGTTTGACACCCCTGTTTTAGAACAATAATTCCTATTGTACGAGGGCCGTTCAGTAAGTTCATGGCCTCACCCAGAACAGAACAACACAGACTGATAATTTATATTTTATTTTTCAACATAATCTCCATTTACAGCAATGCACTTGGTCCATCGATGTTCAAGCATCACTATCCCATCACGAAAGAATGTAACATCCTGTATTATAACAACCAGTATTTCTGGGTGAGGCCATGAACTTATTGAACAGCCCTCGTATACTATGACCAATTTGTTGTTAATTCCATCAATTACCACAGTACTGTGGTAGCAAAATGCACAACAGAATGCATTGAAGTATACATCATACAGGGGTTGGACAAAATAATGGAAACACCTTCACCTCAAGATGATAATGCCCCACTCCATAAAGCTAGAATTGTTAAAGAATGGCATGAGGAACATTCTAATGAAATTGAGCATCTCGTATGGCCGGCACAGTCCCCAGACCTCAACATTATTGAGCATTTATGGTCAGTTTTAGAGATTCATGTAAGACGTCGATTTCCACCGCCATCCTCTCTAAAAGAGTTGGAGGGTATTCTAACTGAAGAATGGCTTAAAATTCCTTTGGAAACAATTCACAAGTTGTATGAATCAATACCTCGGAGAATTGAGGCTGTAATTGCCGCAAAAGGCGGACCTACACCATATTAAATTATATTTTGTTGATTTTTTAAGGTGTTTCCATAATTTTGTCCAATCCCTGTATATCACCATAGTACTGTGACAACAAGAATTTAATGAGTTCATGTAACAGTATCTGTGATTGGCTCTGGTACAAATGCTAACATTTGATTGGTCTGTGGCAACAGACAAACACATTTTATGCCACAGTACTGTGGCAGTAGCCATTGCCAAATTATTTTCTGATAGCATCTGTGTCTGATGGAGGAATATGGAATGCGTCTTTATGATTACTGTTGTTGCTCTCAAATGCTGCCACTTGCAATTAGGATTTTGTTTGAAAAGCATGTTTTCATGATACAAGTGCCACTTGCCACATGGCTCCAGCCCCCCACTATAAAAAACAGAAAAGACCATCACACTTCCCATGATGGTCAAGTACAGTGAGGTTATTTTGAGGCATTTATAGATTAATTCAGCACACTCGCAAGTCCCTCTAAATGTCATTTAGAGTGGATGATTACTAAATGAACTGAAATTGTCATAATCCCATTCATCAAAGAAAGGATTTGGCTAAATGGGTACGGGATAAATGGATAAGAAGAAACAGCATGGTGGCATGTGAGGTCTGCAGTAGAAAATGAGAGCTAATGTTTAAGAGAGCAAAGACAGCTCAGAAATAGATGTTTCCTATTGACTGGCACTTCTCATGCTCCGACTGAATTGCCTTTTAAAGACGTCTAAGTCTTGACAGATGGGCAAAGAAAACTGAAAAAGGGGGGCTACATTGTCCTCAAGTAGTATCTTAGTCTCATGCAGCCGTGGAGCTCTTCTCAAGAGATGAACAATGTTTTGTAAGTTTTTCCGACATACATTTATAGCACATAATGATAGCCTCTCAGTGGTCAATGTTTTCGCTTTAACAGACCTCACGCTCATAAAAATCACTCCTCTGCATCAAGTAAACTGCACTGCTGGCATATCTTTAGGATTTCAGAAAAGCTTCTGAGGCGTCATCACGGCAGGCTGATGAACTGATAGTCTTAACAACACTCTCACCCTCCTCTTGTTCCTTATCTGCCTATTTCCACCAGCATATGACAGATGTGGAGCACCTGCAGAATAACAAAGTCTCCTCAAGAAAGTTGTGCTATGGAAGGAAACGCTGCATCAGAGATGACCAATCGGAGCCTGAAAGGGAGATTTGTGCTGACTCACTGTTTGGACGGAGGGTAAAGCGAGATTGCAGGAAAAACATGCAGCACAGCGGGACATTAGACCATCAAATTAAACCAAATGGCAGGCTGTATATCTTGTAATAAAAGTTACCCACTCACCCCTGAAGTTCCTTGGATGAAATGGCCCTGTTTGTGAGCGGGTCTATGGCGTACACCATCATGTCTGATTTACTGTAGTCCTCAACCTCACTCCCGTCACGCTTTGGCCCGATAGACTCCACTATCAATTTTGCACCTGGAATTTGATCTTGGACTTTTTGTTCCATAATACTAAAAGACAAAAACACAAGTCAATCATATGGTAGAAGTTGTAAAGACAGATCATTTGACCACATGGGGGCAGCAGAACAAACTGTAGACATAATGTATAATTGCTGTATGTAGGTGATCATTGTTTTGTTTTTTTTTGTTTTGTTTTTAACATTCTGCTTATTGGGTTATTTTCACATATGAAAACAAAAAGCATAGTTCCGTTGTCTGATCCAAAAGTCAAACAAATAGACAAATAACATGAGGAACAAACCCCCCTCCCCTGGAAATCATCCCCTCTAGATTACAGGAAAGACATAGATAGAAAAATGTACGTGCACAAAAAACTGCTATAAATGTATCATACATGAATGTTTTTTTCTTTATAGATCTCTTAGACCAGTTTAAACTCTGCTCAAAACTACCAGATGTTCAATGGTTTTCACAACTCAAACCCCCTAAATGCCAGTAATAATAAACAAAGTGATGGAAATGACTGTTGTGGATATGACAGTGTGAAACAGTTTTTAAAACATCTCATTACAGTAGCATTCGAATCCCTGTTTTAGAGATAGCATTACACATACTCAAAACACACAATATACAATGTTATTTTTTTCATTGTTTGTACATTCAAAGGAAATATGAGCTGTTTGGAAATGATGATCAATAACCCTACTCTTGGTTTTGCAAGAATTTACCTTGATTTTACTCTTGTTTCATTTCCTTCTGTGGAACTAAATCTACTCTCCTGTCACATGACAACTGATGTGGTTGCAAGTATACAAATGTTTGAAAAAATCTGGAAGTTAGATTTTGTAGTTTGTAGTGGAAATGACAGTGACCGCTAGGGACAGATGTTCTTTAATGAAAAATGCATAAAATACTAATATATCTTATTGATAGACAGACAGACAGACAGACAGACAGACAGACAGACAGATAGATAGATTTAAATGTTACCAAAAAAAAATAACAAAATAATAATAATAATAATAGTGATGATAAGTCAAAACTGCTAAGGCACACCAATAGTGTATAATACAATACTCAGTCAAGAGAAACATGACAGATTGTACTAGTAATATAGATCAGAAAAGGAGTCCATGTCTTTTCAAATGTGTTAGAGGCTCTAGCTTAAGTCAGTCAAATTTTTTTCCAGTTTGAGAAAATAGAGCACCTCCTTGATGCATTTTGAGAAGGTTGGTGGACATGAAGATTTCATGTAGGTGCTATTGTGAAGAAGTTACAGGGTAGTTTGTAGAATATAACTGAGCACATTTACTCAAGGCCTGTACTTGCGTATTTTTATCATGACAATTGAGAGAGACAAATCCCCCGTTTTTGGGATAGAAGTAACACACAGAACAAACAAAATATTGTCTCCATATAAAAAGTGCAGTAAATTTTTTTTGAGTAAATATCATGAGCACAAATAAGAAAAATACATTCAGCATAGAACTATTTAAACCATAAAGACCCAAACATCCACCATCGACCAAAGTCAATCCCTGATATAAAATGTTTAATACCTGTTGATCCACTAATCCTATCAATACATGTAAATAATTGGAGTAAAATGCAGTTAGTCATCTTTTCATAGTCATCAGATATGACCCATTTGGACGTTCAGAGGGTCGGTAGTGAACGTGGAAACATCGTCATCTTCAACAACATTGATTCACCAGTAAAACCCATGAAGTTGGATAAAGGACAGTGGATGGAGACACTTGGTTTATGTTCAGTTAATGACAGATTTTATGAAAAAAGTTACTTTTTCTTCTATCTTCTCCGTTTTTGATAGAAAAATCCTCAACTTTAACCTGAGCTTTTATGAATATCTATGTGATCAGTAAATTTAATATAGGAAAAAACCCAATTTTCACTTAAGAAAACAAAATACACAGGATAACATTAGAAAAAAATGTTGATTAATCACTTAAGAAAGGTTAAAAATAGAAACTGCCACTAAAGTAGCACTTGGTCTTTGTGGGTGAAAGTTTTCCATTTTATACTTCAACTCCACTTCATGTCAGAGGCAAACATTGCACTTTTTACCCTGCTACATGTGGTTGACAGTTTTAATTCTTAGTTGTATTATTGCAGATTAAGCCATCCAACAGTAAACACAGTAATGAAAATGTACTGCAGCATTTTAACCATATACATCATACACGTTATTGGGAATCCACTCCTTCTCCTTCATATACAGTCGCGGAAAACATAATTATACCACCCTTGTTTTCTTCAATTTCTTGTTCATTTTAATGCCTGGCACAACTAAAGGTACATTTGTTTGAACAATGATAGCAACAAAAAAAGCACATAAGAGTTTAATTTCTGAGCTGATATCTATCCATTTTCCATGTTTTCTTGACAATAACCAAAATCACTTAAGTTCTTACATTAATATCTATGGCATTGTACTGACAAAAACAGTGCTTTAAGACATTCCATGTTTTCTTTTGTCTGTTTTAGTCACATGATACACACAGAAGTTAGTACTTGATTGCATAACCATATTTTTCCACGACCTTTGATGGTCTAATAATTTTTACTGCAACTGTACATACAGTAAGTCTGTTTCAGCTGTAATACTGTAACCTATTAATTTTACACTGTGGAGGTATTTTTACTTAAATATCTCAACACCTTATCCACCACCACATCCAGCAGCTATAAAGGAAGATTAGTATTTATATAAAGTTGAGAGGAAAATAA